>NW_024082475.1:0-180265 GCF_003009895.1 Hyaena hyaena
AATAAATAAATAAATATAAAAACACAGGAGGGTTAAAAGGAAAAAGAAGGAAAAATTGTACCATAATAACTCAAAGCATATAACAACTGAAGTGGCTCTAAGTAATACCTTGTAAAATAGATTTTGGAACAAGGTCTAGTGCCTGGAGTTTCATGTTAAAGGAACAGATCCATCAAGGAGACAAAAAAAAAATCCTAAGTACATATGTTCCTGATAAAAGGGTTTCAAAGTACATAGAGCAAAATATAAATAAATTGGAAGGACAAATATTCATAAAGTAACTGACACAAAGTCAGTAAGAATATAGAAGAGCTGAGCTACTCTAAACAACTTGGCATAATTGACAGTTATGGAATGCTCCAACTAACACAAGCAGAATACACGTTTTTCCAAGTGTACGCAAACATTTACCTAGTCCATATAGGATGTCAAAAATAAATTTCGGTAAACTTAAAATAAAATTGAAATTATACAGGTATGTTATCTAATCATAAAAATTAAATTAGAAACAACAGAAATTTATTTCTAAACTCCTCAAATATTTGGCAACAAAGTAATATGCTTCTAAATAACCCATGGAAGAAGGGGCTCCTGGGTGGCTCAGTCAGTTAAGCATCCAACTTCAGCTCAGGTCATGATCTCATGGTTTGTGGGTTTGAGCCCTGCATCAGGCTTTGTGCTGACAGCTCAGAGCCTGCTTTTCTGTGTCTTCCTCTCTCTGTCCCTCTCCTGCTTGTTCTCTCTCTCTCTCTTTCTCTCAAAAGTGAATAAACATAAAAAAATTAAGTAACCCATGGAAGAATGAAGAAATCACGAGGAAAATTAGAAAATATTTTGAAATGAACAAATATTAAAAAACTATATCCAGCACATGGGTGCAGCTAAACTTGCCTGAAGCAAACTTTATGCCTTCAATTGCTTATGTTGGGAAAGATAAAAATTCTGAACTCAATGATCTAACCTCCCACATTAAGAAACTAAAGAAGGAAGAGTGTATTAAACTCGGAAAAAGGAAGGCAATAATAAAGAGAAGAAGTTGATAAAATAGAGAGTAGAGTGAATTAATAAAACCACTGAAAAAGTCAACAAAATTGATACATGTCTAACTAAACTAATGAAGATATAAAGAGAGAAGAGACAGACTACCAATATCCAAAATACAATAAAGGACATCATTATAAATCCTTAGGGAATATGCTGATAATTAGAGATTATGAAGATGCCGTATCAATAAATAGGACAACTTAGATTAAATGGATAAATTCTTTGAAGGACATGAATTACAAAAACTGACTAAACAAATCCCATTGCAATTGGCTGTACAGCAATTACTCCCATGAAATCATTTTTTGACAAAGTCACGCAGACATCCCTGCTACTGAGTGCAATAGGCCTTTCAGTATCCACTTCTCTATTTGATAGTATTGAGCACTTCTTGAAATGGCTTCTTCCGTTTTTTGGTGACACAATGCTATCTTTTGATTTATTCTTACCTCTATTCTTCTTTTTTTTCAATTTAAAGTTTATTTATTATTTTGAGAGAAAGACAGAGAACAAGTGGGGAGGGGCAGAGGGAGAGAGAGAATCCCAAGCAGGCTCTGCACTGCCAGCCTTAGCCTAATATGGGGCTTGAACTCACAAACCATGAGATCATGACCTGAGCTGAAACCGAGAGTCTGGCACTTAACTAACTGAGCCACCCACTTGTCCCCCTCTATGGCTATAGAGGAAGATACTAGCTACAAAAATATTTGATGGGTTTTAACACACACACACACACACACACACACACACACACACACAAATGAAAAGAAGGAAAAAGAAAAGGGAACACTTGTTTGTATTAGCATCACTAGTAGCTGTAGGATGAAATTAAGCCAAATGGAATGCAGGTAGCTTCTCTAGGGGGAAAAGAAAATCTCAATAGTCAGATCCATTGGTCTGTGGTACGGTCTCCTTAGAGAAAGAGTAATAAGCCCCAACATTTAGGCATTTGACACTAAAAATATCTAGCACTCGAAACAGAAACTGGGCAAGATGGGAAAACCTCTTATGGGCTAAAACTTCTAGCATTTTACAAATGTTTCTTCTTTCCAATTCTCAGATGGCACTAATTTCTGTGATGTGTCCCCAAAAAGCCCACTTTGATAGGTCAAAGCTATTAGGGCCAAATACCTGAAATCTGCCACAAATCTCCTCATTCCTCAGGTCTAGAACTTGGATCCAGCTTTGTGTCTGGAGAGGTTGTCATAGTCCATGAACACAGACGAAGCATCTTCAAACCAGCATATATTGCTGTAAGGACTGAAGACTTGTCATTCTCCAGACATGGGGAAGAGCATTTCATGTGATTGAAGGGGAGCCTTGTCGCCAAATTGAGCATTTGGGAGCCACAGGGTGCAATTACTCAAAAAAGTTTGAGTGATTGATCACAAGAAACTTTCATGCTAAGAGTCTGTTATTTAAAAAAGAAATTAAATTAGTTCAAATATTGAATTTGCCTGCTTTTTGCTTTACATAGGCAGCTATTAGGAAGTATTTGATACTAAGTGCTGAGAATTATGGCATGTGCCAAAAGGATTTTAGAATCAGGACCTAAGTTGTGATCTAATTAAACAATAAGACCTGACAAAACAGTCACTACTGATATGTTAATGACTTCCTGGGGCAGTTCAACTTCCAGGTCAAGGCAGAACAAGGGCACAGTCACCTGCCTTTGGCTGAAGCTTTTTTTTTTTTCCCCTTAAGAAGAAGAATGTCTCTACTGTTTTGCTCTTCCTCTCTTTCCCTCTCTATCTGCTATAAAATCATAACCTAAAACAGTGACCAGAAAGTCTGATTCAGGAGTCTCAAAACAGCAAGACTAAAATTAAAAAAAAAAAAAAGAGTTCTTAACAATCATAAAAATATGCAAGAAAGAAATAGCACACCACAGCCCACAGTCCTACCAAATAGAGGCATAAAGTAAGGCAAAGGAGCTCGACAGCGTGAAAACACACATTGCTACCATGAATGATGCAGGGGAAAAGGCAGAGGCAGGAGATCGACTCAAACCCCAACTCCCACATGTGGAAACATCTGTTCGGCTTGTGGCCACACCTGTTGCCCTGTTTAGAACACAGGGACAGATCGAAATGCTGGCGAGATGCTTATCATCATCGCCTACTTCGTGTAGACTTCCTGAAGGTCTTCGAGGCTCTGTACATTTTAGTGTTGGTACCTTTTTCAAGTACAACTTTGAGTCTGGAAGACAGTTAAGTTTCTTATGGGCTATTTTTACTGAAAAATAATTCTGTTCTTTAAAAACAACAACAACAACGCATTGAATTGAAAGTGATTTAAGAAAAGTCATGGAAAAGCTTACAACAGAGGCTGCTACGTTCTCAAGGCCACTTTTGAATTCTTGTTTCCTAAACAAAGGAAACGTTTGTAAGATTTAGACTAATTATGTTATTTGAGGTGACAAATGTAATTGTCTCTGCACGAGTTCATATGTGAGGTCATCTGCAAATGGTATGCTAGCTGTCTTCGCACTATAAATCCTGCCTTTTTGCCAGATAAAATATAAGGTGCCCAGTTAAATTTGAATTTGAGGTAAAGAATACATAATTATTTTTAATAAATATTTAATTATTAAATAATTATGCCTCCAGTAATGTTTGGGATATTTTTTCCTTGCTTAATCCAAAGCCCCTATTTCCCCACTATTTTGTTTTTCAATACTTTGCATCATTATATCTTCAAAAGAAAAGGAAATATAAAAGCATTATGCATGTGACACAAACTAAAGCAACCAAAAAAATTAAAATGTCTTTGAGGAAAATGAAGACTTTCTCTGCAAGGGTCTTTATCTGTCAGGTATCCTCACGATGCTGACGGAGTCGTACAATCTTTCCAGAAGCCTGTTAGGCGCAGGGGCCTGAACTCATCTCTCCAGATTGGACTGTCAGCTTCCTTGGGCTTGAGGTGGAGACCATCACTTGGATGATTCTAGTGCACAATTACTGTTGGTCATGATCTTCAAAAAAATTTGTCTGCCTATCGTGTGTACAGTATTGTTAATTACTAAAAATTCCCTCTCAAATTTTTCCCATAATTATGATTACACCTTAGAATATGGCATTGGAAGTCTAATTTAGACAGGTAAAACTGATTCACTCATTTAATCATCCTGGTAAGGATTTATTCACCTTCTCGTCCTCTAAAGCACTGAGCTTTCTTTTTAAGTTTTTAATTCAGCAAACATTATCCTACCTGCCTGCTTCCTTTGGGATTTCTGCATGGTTTACTCTAATTACTCCTGATGCCAGACCTTGTGTGCTATGAACAACTTCAAAGAAAAAAACTAGAAAAGGAACAGTGTAGTGTTTCTTGCTTTCTTTTTTTTTTACATATATATATATATATATATATTTAAGACACTATCAAGGAGACAAGATAGCATTTTGTTCTCACAATGTGATGGACAAATCATATAGATAATCTATTAGGATGATGGATGGTATAAATTTTAATGGGGAACACCAACCATAGTGAATTTCTCCTAGAATGTCTTTGAAACTTAACTCCCTCTGTTTGGTCCAAATTTAATAGTGAAACCTCTTAAGTTTTTAACATTTCTCTGGATATAAACATTTTGATAATTTTAATTCTATTCATTGCAAGAATCAGTGAAATCTTAATTTGGAACAATTGTTTCAGGAAGAAGTTCCTGAAAATGAATCCCATTTCCTGCCTCAAGGTTAAATAGTATCTTACCTTCAATGTCGGTTTATCCTCCTTCCCTATTTACTTCCCTAGTCTCTGTATTTCTGTTTTTATCCCATACAGCTGAATTAACCCAAAGAAGTTGTTTTTGTTTTGTTCTGCCTTGTTTTGCCATAGACTCTGTATTTTCTTAAGATCTATTTTGTTCACAAGACACTTATTGGGGCTCCTGGGTGGCTCAGTCAGTTGAGCGCCAGACTTCGGCTTAGGTCACAATCTCACGGTTCATGGGTTCAAGCCTCACATCAGGCTCTGTGCTGACAGCTCAGAGCCTGGAGCCTGCTTCAGATTCTGTGTCTCCCTCTCTCTCTCTGCCCCTCCCCTGCTCTTGCTGGTGGGTTCTCCCAAATATAAATAAACACTAAAAAAAAAAAGAAAGAAAGGGATTTCCTATATGTCTACTACGTGCCAGGACCCACATCCTTTGGCTTTTGTAAGCCATGATTCTTATCGTCAAAAAGCTCACTGTCTGCTATTGATCAGACAAGTGAAAAAACAATCAAGGCAAAAGACATGCTGAATGCTTTGCTAGATAAATGTATAAAGTGCTTTGAGAGTGAGAAGATGGAACAACTAATCATAACTGCCATTTTGTAATTCTACTCAATGTAGAATTTTCATAGAATTATAAAGCTAGAAAGTATCCTTCCTATGGTTAAAATTAAACAGACCTAGTTTCAACATCGGGCTGTTACTTCCCAGCCACATGACATTTCCAAAATTGCTTCACCTCCCTGAACTGCCGTTACTTCCTCTATAAAATACGGATATTAATACATACAAGGTTGCTGGCTGTAAGAATTAAATTAAGGAGCAAGCTCCTGGTCACCACCGCTATCCCACTGCTACCACCGGCTGACATTCATTCTTGAGCTGTGGCAAACACCTTATGCATATTATTCAATTAACCCTCACAACAGCCCTCTGAGGTTTATATTACTCCTGCTCCCATTTTACAGGTAAGGAAATTAAAGTGCCCAAGGTCACATCGCTAGTTCTTTGAACTCTGGCAAACTTCAGGGTCTCACCTAGAAGCACAATACTGGATTAATTCAGGGGGCTGCTATTCTTTTCATTTTTATAATTATTGCTATGACTGTCATAATTGAAGAAAAATCCATCATCGCCTAGTTGAAACCTCTTCTTTTATAGATGAAGGATCAGAGTAGGGAGGTTAAGACCCTGGAGGAAGTCAGTAAAAAATATTAAGACTTAAAACTTCTGTGGATGTACAGTACATCATATTACCACCTGTTTTATTAATGAATGTTGATCGTTAAATTGCAAAAATATTGGATGTTTATATATATATTATGTAATATATGTGTAATATATAATGTATATGTTATAAAATATCACAGATGATTTCTGTGATCATGAAATGATCCTGACTTAGGTACATGAACAAAGGGTCCTTTCCTGAGTTCAGGGAACTCAGGATCACATTTCCCCCATTTGTGTATCACAAAATTATACTGCCTTCAGATACTGAAGGGACTTTGGAGCTCACCCTGACCTAACCCTACATACTACAGAAGCGGAAAGTGTGGTCCAACAAACCAAATAGCTGATGGGTGTTCAGAATGTCCTTTAAACAAGAAAATTAACATCAAACTACCTCATTTCCTAAACTGCCTATAAAGCAATTATTTTTTAGGCTTTACAATTGGACTCACCTAACAATTTAATTCTCTTATTGTTCTACCCAATGTTTGCATCAAAGAAACTGAGAAATAAATGTAAATTTCTGTGTCATTTAGTAAAGGGAGAAAGTATCTTAAAACAAATTCCTCTTTCACTAGACAAATAATATTTCCCCAGAAATAACATTGCATCTACTGAAAAAAAGACAAAGATGCCAGATTACAATACCCTATATTTTCATTTATCTGTTTATGTTCCATTAGTATTATAATTGGGTCTCTACAATGTAACTTATACTGTGCTGGTCACTATATTTATAAGGTTTAATTAAATTCTCACAAACAAGTCTGCAAGGTAGGCAATCTTATTTGCACTTTGCAGATAAGGAATCTGAATATTAACCAAAAGATTAAATAATTTGCCTAAAGTCTACATGTTATTTGTGGCAGTCAGAACCACAGCTTAGGTTTCACAGACTCTAAAGCTGCTGTCCCCTTCTATCATGTTAGGTAGCCTCTAAAAAGACCACGGGCTGGAGTCCTATGTGAAAGAGCAAAAGGACCAAAAAAAAACCCAAAACCAAAACCAAAATGTAACTAGAAAACTGAACAGGGTCTGGCCGGGCAGATCTATAAATCCTCTTGCTCAGTGACTGTGGACATTAGCCCCCATCAGTTGGTTTGGGGAGAATTTGCAGCATTCAAAGTGGGAAGGCTGGAAAAAGTACTTGCCAAGGGCAATGACAGGTCCTTCGAATCCGCATTCCTTAGGGAGAGACCTTCACTGTAGTCTGTCCTATAGTACCTGCATCACATCTTCCACCTCCTGAGTCAGTAACGCAGTATTCGTATACATCTGACACCACCCCCCATACCACGTCTCCTACTTCTGCTGTTCATCTTGGCCTTTGGCTGGTGAGGCAAATCACATTGTTCTTCGCTGTAATTTTTGAGAAACAAAGCCCGTTCGGCATCATATATGTGTCAAGCATATTCTAAGAGACGTTATAAAATTTCACATTTGAGCCAACTGTAGGAAGAGTGTTTCAGGTCAACATAAAAATGTATAGGTCGCCTCAGGGATGGTGTCCTGGTTAGCCAGGATGAAGGAGGCCCATCCATGTTGATACAATGTTTGTGAAAATGATGCAAATGAATTTCATGCTGTCTAAAAATATTTTTAAACTTGAAAGCGGAGAGAGAAAAAAAATTCACCCTGAGTCACTGATTCTATATTTTGTAGAACAGAATTAAATTGTCTAAAATATCACATGAGGAAGATCACCTGGGGACTCCCATTCACATGACGACTTTTTAAATCCTCCACCCAATGCCACAAATTTTTTAAACTCCAGAAATTCGGTGGAGATGCCAAAAGGTCTTTAAGCAAAGAAGAAGTAGAAATCAATGCTAGAATTATGATTTTCAACAGGGTATTGACAGCTATAATAAAGTTATTGCAACCGGACCTGGGAATGTAAAGTCAGTTAATGGACTTTATTTAGACCACATCAGATAAGGGCATTAGTAATAACTGTTATCTTGATGGATAACCTTAAATTCAAGAAAATGTTTCCCCAAACACGAGTTGTTGTGAATTCCTTTCCCTTTTATCTTATAGTAGGCAGAAGACTGCAACCTCCTATTATGAAATAGCATCATAAAATGCAGAGCACAGCCACCCTGACTAAAACCACCTTTCTCCTCTGCTGATACAGACAAACTAGCAGTAAATGCTTTTTGAGCTCCTGGCGTGCAGATAAATTCCTACGGATGTCCCCAATTGGACTGGGAGATTGAGAGACTCAAGGGAGAGAATAGCTGAGGCCAGGAGAATTTAACATGGCAATTAGCAACCCTTTGGCTTTGCTAGACCCCACAGCCCAGGACAGGATGCAAGCAACCAAAAAACTCTCCAGCAGAGTAGATGATAAATTGGTTGGGTCCCAGGGGTTGCTGGACACAGTTATTATCCAATGGCAGGCCTGGATGGTGTGCAAGTCTTTGCAGTAAGGTCAGAAAATGAAACACAGGGCTCTAAATTCCCAAGGAGAGTGCCTTTGCTTACATCTCAATTGGAGTGCCCTTTCCCCTCATTTTGGAAGGCTCTGGATAACATCATATAATCCGTATTACCTTATCTAAACAAATAACTTCCAAAACATCAAGTATATAAAGCACTGTAACCATTACCACCAGTGAGTCTCTTCTTAAAAAGTTAGAAAAGTAAAAGATAAAACTTAAATTAAAAATATTTAAAGCCTTTCAGATTTGTTTTTCTCTATAAGCAGAGGGAGGCTATGTGGAGGAAGAGGAATCTTAATCCTCTTTTCCTATCGATGCCAATAGCTGCTTTGAGGCATCGTTTTAACCGGCACATTATGATTCATACAACTTCAGCACTGTACTGAATTTCACATTTTAGAGCTCTTCATTTTCTGGAGCCTTTGTTTCCTCATCAAAAATAAATGATGCTGATATTATTATCTATTTCAAATGTTGCTGTGAAGATTAAGTGAGTTAATACATGTAAAATGCTGTCAGGGTGCCTGTCCCTGAGTTATGTGTTGGTGATGATGATGGGTTTCAAATGTCATCCTAGCTAGATTTTATAATCTCTGGAACAAGGGCCATACATGCCTTTTTAATAGTGAAAACCCCAGAAACTAAGAACACCGCCTGAAGTGCAATTAATATTTATTGATTGACTGAATGAATGGCTACGTGAGTTTTTCAATGCCGAATTCCACACTTGTGTTACTATTGATTTAACTTAATTATGAGGATTATTAGGAGTCATTAAAAAGAAAGTGGGAAATGGATTTAGTAAAATCCATATCATAAGGATACATTTATTGAAGGACTACTACGTGTAGGGCACAATCCTAGGAATATCAATTTTCAATGGATATAAAAAAAGAATCAAAATACAGAGGTAGCTTAGTATAAAGATAATTTTCTGACTGGCAAAATAAATGAATGGCATGTGAGAATCTCACAGACATTTCAATTCTATTTTTTGCACATTTCTAATATTCCTTAAAATGTCCATATCAAGGATCACTCCTTCTTTCCTTTTCCTGCCTTCTTTCTTTCTCTCTCTCTTCCTTTTTCACTTCCTCCTTTCTTCTTTCCTTCTCCCTCAACCCCTATTCTCTTTCTCTCTCTCCCTCCCTCCCTCCCTCTCTCAATGTCTTTAAAGGCTACATCCTCAGAAGAAGAAAAGGGGAAAAAAGCCTTGGAAAGATTTTCCTATGAAACGGGCCCTTGAGATTTTCCATTTAGATCCCATTTTAACTGAAACTGAGTCAATTCTATATGTGGGTTCTGCAGCTTTGACCAGATAACATTCCTGGTTGGCTTGGGTCTTAGGACTGAAGGAGGCATCTTTCCCTCTCCAGTTAGTTCCTCTGATCTTCAGAGGCTGACAATGACATTTGGTGGGTTGCTTAGGAATGCCAATATTAAAATTGAAGAGTATTTCATTTCTTGAGCTTTCTGTCTTTTATAATACTTTGTCCTCACTCCCTTTATCTTTCACTGGCATTTCGAGACACAAAGCCACCAATCTGGGAAACATTTAGGAAGGTGAAGGGAGCCACGGATGGGCGAACACTGTTTGGCCCAAATGTAATCGTCTGGTGTCTACATTTAGAGCTCTCTTGAACTTGTAAAATCTCAGCTCAGTGCACCAGTTCAGAAGGAAGGGCCTGAAAATGAATCACATGGCCGGCCCTGATGCTACACATTGAAGTTTAATGACCAACGGTCTCTTCTGCCCTGGTAAATGCCATTTGGCTAGCCTTGTGGTTCACAGAACCAACGAGTTTGCAGTTGCTTTTGGCTGTTTTCTGTTTGCTTTTGTGTTTGCTTTGTTCTGTCATGAATACTGGATTCTATCACTGTCCAATTTACTCAACACAGTTATTAATTCCCATTTCAGGCTAGGCACCCAGGGACCACAATCTAAAACCACAAGGTCCCTCCTGGTGACCCCACATATACAGTAGCTGCCCCCCCTCCTATGCCTTCACCCTCTATGTCCCTTATCCTGAAGAGCATATCCTGCCCAAAGGGTTATATCTTTATTTGTATATTGTTTGTCTTTTTCCGCTGTACAGGAAGTATGCCGAGGATGGTGCTTGGCACAGCAGGGACACAGAAAATATCTGAATTAATTAATGAATAGAAGGACCACGTTAACAACCATTACATTTTTAGGTGCGAATGGTGGGCACAGAGGTGTCTGTTTTGTGATAAATCATTGAGGTGCACATTTTTGTGATTTGTGGGGGTTTCCTGTTTACGTCATCCTTCAAGAAAGTTAAAAAAAAAAATTCCCCAGCTTCTTTTAAGCTTAAAATCACATTAAATTATTTATGTGCTGGCTACTCCAACTGGTTCCTAATTGCCAATGTCAAAAATCATTGCTTGAATAAAATCTCTACATTTTCTGTCAAAGCTTAATCTAGGTAGCAAAATGTGTAACCCAAAGTACTATCGAGGGGCAACTCTGTTTGTGCCTTACCAAGTGAAAGTTTAAAGGGCATAAAATTCTTTAGTATATGGCAATTCCCCATAGGCCAGGGGGTATCAAAAACATCAGACCAAGTAGCCTAACTTCTCAGGTCCTGATTGTACATACAGAGCTGTCAATTTGGGAGACAGCCACTTGGGTGAGGGAATTGGAGCCTTAACTGTGGTTCACGGAGGAAGGTGGGTAGACCAAATACTTAGTAAGATAGAACTTGTTCCAGACTGGAAGTGGGTACAAAACTATATCCAGATTCATTGTAAAAAGTCACAGATGCAATGAAAAATTCCAATTTGGCTTCAGTATTTAAAATAAATTCATTTGATGAGTGTGTTCTGCTTTTTAGAACCATAAATCTGTTTCATAGATAAAATGTGGCTGGCAAGGATGGTGGGGATTCAGCATGGAGAATGAGATGGTATATGCATTTGGCATTTTTATCATTGCGACTCCCCTCTCCCATGTGTCCCAGCAAGAGACGACCTCCCCCTACAGGGGACATCACCCACACGTTGGTGAGCCGGTGCCAGGATTTAATGGCTGGGACTCCTGTTCTATATGATAAACAGGTTAGGGTCAGTAGCATTAAATAAATATTTTCATTGCTTATGAAAGCCAATATTTTAGAAACCAAAGAAAATAATTATGTCCTACTTAAGGGAGGTTTATTTCAAATCCTAGCTAGGGCCCCACTGCGGCCACTGCTTACATTTTTCAAAATTGATTTTCCACCACATAAACAGTTAGTCTGAAGTTACGTGTGACACTTCCCCCGGTAACAAAGATACAGTGTCTTCGAAACATTTCCTGGTTCTTCTCATTTTTCCTTCTTTCTGTAATGCTCGTTTCTTTAACACATTCCTTCCAGGAGAATTTGTTCCAGGGTTTACCACACTAAGGACTTCCCAGTGCAACCCAGGGGGCTGGGAAATCAGGAGGCTTTAGAAGCAGAATTGTAGTCACTCCTTGGAAAGGAAGGTTCTGCTTGCATTCGCCTCCCCTCAATAAATGTTACTCATTCTCGCATACAAAGCGCTAAGGCCTTCACTAATCACTTTCCGATGTATTGCTCCCCAAGGCAAACTTGGGAAGGATAAGTTGGTCTTTTGAGTTTACCCCAGCTCCCTTGCTCTCTCCATTAGGAACACTTACTATCTGTTTCTTCCCTGAGGCCCCAGGCACTAGCTGCCCCTGCTGGCAAATCTCCCCAGGCTCTCCCCCATGGCGTGATATCAGGGCACAGATCTATCCCGTACGTTCACCTGCCTCTTTCTTCAGCCATGAGATCTGTGCTTCCTGTTTCCCTATGGCAGCTATGAAAAGAACTAAGTAAAGGTGTTACTATCTGACAAACGACCTATAGCTGTTTTTGGAGGCAGAAATCAATAGACTTACAGAGGACCCTGATTGCCTTCAACGCTCCTTATTAGGATCTGAGTGGCAAATCTCATAGTTCATAAACCTTGGTTTTCTCACCTATAAAATGGGGTGGACAATACATCTCCTGCACTGTCATGAGGCTCAAAGTAGGTGAAGGAGGTGACTGCTTGCCCGCTGTAAGTTTTGCAACCATACAATATCGTTTTAATTAATGGATGGGGGTGGGGACTTAATCCTTCTTGACTCTCAGTTGTGAAAGCTGTCACCTGCTCCACAACCGTGCCGTGCTCTTCATGGAGAGTGGAGGATGGTTTGTTTTCATGAGTTAAGAAACAAATACTCCGTTACTCAATTTGAACTCCACACCCAACCCCTTGCCCTCAATGTTTCCATTCATAAATGCTTTAGCTGCACCGAACCTTCAGTGTGAAAACTCTCTGAGAAACACCACCCTCCCTGGGCAGGTGGCTTACCGTGGAGAATGAGTGTACACACAATGATAGCATTTATAACCCGAGAGTAAGAACCTGGCCTCTGTTCCAGGCCTGCAGCCCCACTAAATAAATTCAGGGCAAGTGGCACTTGAGAGGGATGGAATATACCTCTGACTCATTAGGGTTCTCTGGCAACAGAAGTCAACTGTAACTGAATATTGCCTGGCAAGGTGCGGCATCTAGGTGGAGCTAGTTGTCAAGGGATCCGGCTCCATACAAAGTTCTCGAGGGTAGTGGGGAGGGGATCAGAGGGAGCTCATCCTTCAGGATCTGTGCCTTTACTTTCCAAATGTTTCCAAAAGGTACATTTTGCAGTGCTGGAGAAGAGCAGAGAAAGGAGAAATATTCTAAAAGCCAACCACTGAAAAACACACACATTGCCCAGTCTTTACATTAGTACCGCTAACTAGCACACCAAATATCACGTTAGGTGGTAGGATAGATTCTGAGACAAGCCTTCATTCTGTGAGGCTCAGGTCCGTGAAGAAGGCTATGTGTCCAAAGCTGCAGGATTCTAATGTTAGCGGGTTTGCTGGTTTCCCCTCGTATAGAACTGACTCAGGGCTTCAATTAAAAATGGAATCTCAAAGAGAAATCCTCAAGGGCCAAATTCAGTAGGAAAAATACTTTCAATGATTTTTATTGGCTTGAGCCATTGCTGCTGCTACTCCCAGCCACGTCTCGATAAGGTTTTCGTTTCAAAATAAATCTAAATGCCTCAAATCTCTAGGTTAAAACTTCTTTCCACGGGTTAAATTTAAATCATACTTGGATAACCGCACTATTTACACTTATCACGAAGGGAAATTCACAGGAATAGAGGACCCCGCATGTCGCGCATGTCAATAAAATGATTGCTTACCATTGTATTTAACGAATTGGTTACACTCAGCCTAATATTGCATCAATCTGTTGCTGTTTTGTGATGGTTAAGCACCGGAGAATGAAAATACTGCGGGTAAACCTGTCTCCCTAGTTCCAAGGATTGTCGGAAGACTTCCTAGCCAGCTCCTTGAATTACTGTGGTTCCTAGGAAACTTTATTTGAGAGGCATGTGAGCAGGACAGCTGCCTCTGTTTTTCCAGCATTACGGTGGCTTCAGAGCAAGAGCTCATGGGCTCATTTGAAAATTCTTTTACTGTTTTCATCCTCGCTTGTGGCATCACATTATATTTTGGTGTATAGAAAGCGCAGTGTGTGAGGAGGATAATATCATATCAAAAAGAACCCTGGAGATAGCTGTAAAGTAACCAGTTAGCAACTCGGCAGAGAACCTTCCATCAAACAACCTGAAGTGAGGTTGCTTTGTTCATTAAACTGACCTACATGAACCATTATTGCTATTTGGCTCTGAATTATTAAAAATCAGTAGCAAGATTTAGCACACCTCTAACTCCAGGCTCTCCTGTTCTTCAAGATAAAAAGTCTCTCTTTGTGCTGGTTAGAAAACATATGTGAACGTACTAGCACTCAGCTTCTCGTGATAACCTTGTTAGTGTCTATATAACTGCATGTAACCACTCAGCATGACATCCTTTTCCATTTCTCTTTATGAATAATTTTGTTATACCTCATCCATTTTCTAGTGCTCTTTATTACAGCATGCTACTACATTTATTAGAGTTCCCATCAGAGAATTCTTCTTGTTATCCTTAATAGTGCCATGTACTGCCCTCTCTTGACTGTAAACCTGGCACTGTTCAAAGCACATTTATTAGTTTATAACCCTTACATTTTAAATTCCTGCCAAGAACTTCCTAGGTGAAGAATAAGTTTGTAATAAATATTCACATACCCACACACACGCATGTGCGCGCACACACACAAACACCACCACCACCACTCAGAATTATAGCACCGAGGACCTGCGTCTTAGCCCACAAACATCAGAAAACTCGTGGGTTAATAACTTCTTCATTTATACCTGTTATGACCAGGCACTGCGGCAAGCTCTAAGCAGCAGATACTTCCATTTGCTTCTAGAACACATACTTGGATTTGAAGCTCTGAGTTAAATTGGGGGGTGGGGGCCTGTTGGTTTTAGTGCAACAACATTGCTGTCCTGGGTTTCACTGTGTGGACCACCTCACCCTGACTAGAAGCAGAAACAGGCTGAGAATAAATAGAAGCCTCAGGTTTTTTTGTTTGTTTGATTTTGGGTTTTTTTTTTTTTTTTTTTTTTGATGATTTCTCAGCAGTCTAATCCAACTTCCTTCTGAGGTTGGCCAGATTAGACATTAGTTGCTTGACACTGGCAAACTGCCAATTTGGGGCTTCTTATGAGATCACCTTCAAAATAGCCATCCATATGCAGAGATCATGGAAAACGAGTGGGTAGCACATCCCTTTGTTGTTTCTGTAGTCGTCTGATGTGAGGAAAAGTTTCTTCTCCCCAGAAGGAGAGTGTTTATCTTCTATTCTTCAGAGGGAGGAGTGAAGAGTTTAGAAAAGGAAGGCCATTGCCGATCAGAGCAAGAGTGAACACGAGAAGGAGAGTTGGGGTGGAGGGGGAACCATTACTACCTAGAGGAAAAAAAAACCTTTCAGAAATGGAATGTGCCAAATGTATCTTCACATATAACCATAAAAATCACTAAAAGCTTTCGCCCCTTTGGCTTCATATGGATTTACTTCTTCTTTTACCAAACAATAAAATACATTGTTACAGGAAGATGTAGGTGTACAAATGCCAAATATCTTATACTTTCTGGAGTTCAAAAAGCCCTTATTATGCAGCTGGCTCCTCCAGAGTCTTCACAGATAGCAAGAAGCAGCCATTGGCAATAAGGGGACCAGGTCACGTGGGTGAAATCCACGGGGCTTCATTTGTAATGATATTCTGCTTTGATTCCCAGAGATGTGTGTTCTCCACCACCAAGTCCAGGAACTGCTATACATATCGAGAGCAGTCCCTGGACAGACAAGAGGCATGTCCTCTCCACCTCCTGTTTATAGTAGCTGTTGTTATTATTATTCTACACTAAACTTCCTTTTGCTGCCTTGGTTAACCCCTTGCTGCTCTTGGTATCGAGAATATGCTGGTCATTTGCTTTCTGGGAAGATTTATGCCTAGTAGCCTTTGTTAATGTTACAACCATTTCATACTCACCACAGAGGTGGCAGATTTAAAGACAAAATATCCAGAGGTGGGAGGAGCTTGAAATTGGATATATCCTAGTTGGATATTTTTGTGCATTTATACAATGACTGTCAGAATGGTGGCAGTCCCCTCCCTCCTTGGCCATCCACAAAACATCAACATTTCATTCCCTTTTCCCCTTCCCCTATCCATCTGCTTCCTGATACTAACTTCTCCACAACTGCATCTGTAAATACGAATTGCATGCTCTGTTTCATTTTCAGCAAAATGGAGGTGGTTTCTTAAGTGTCTAGTTAAGAGAATTGCCTGCCAATCTCTGTAGGTCTTAACACGTAAATTCACGTATGTTCAAAGATGAAGCTTCAGTGATGTGTTAGAAGAAAGCTTGATATTGATATTTGAAGGGCAAGAAGAACTGGATTATGAGATCTTAGTGTAATGAGACCTCTCTATATTATCTAAAGGACAGACCAAGTGAAATGGGCCCAAGACATGCAAATATTAGCTGCAGAAGGAAGAGGGGTATGAGAGGGAGGAAATCTAAGAAAATTGGAAACCTCCCAGGAGATCCCTTATGCTGGTGAGAAGGCAGAAGAAGAGGAGGCATAAATGTCAAGAAGATGAAAAGCTTAGCCTTAAGAAAGATGAGTAGCCAAGGGGGACCAGACGCTTGGACTTAACACCTGGGATCAAAAGCCAGCAAAAGGAGAACTAGTCAGTGACTCAGCATGAAGTAAGGAGGCCAAGTGCAGGCGGTTTTGTTTTCATAGGTGTCATTAGCGTAGGGACTGTTGGTAAGGGTACAAAACAGTGACAAAGATGAGGGGAAATAGTCCACTTTTAAACCCAATGAAAATCTCAGCCAATTACCACTAAAAAATTGGTCAATATATATTGAAGATGAGATTAATTGCTATTTGATTACAATTGATTTGTACCTAACACAAATTTTGCAATAGACTCACAAAACTGCCCCCAGATGCACATGGATTCCTGCTTCGATAAACACAAGATGCCTAAGTCGTGTTCCATCTGGAGTCTCTCCATGGGCAGTTTTTGCTGAGACTTACGCACCCTTTCTCTTATTTTTGAAGCCCTCCTCTAATCAGAAGATTATGGTTTTCTTACCCTTACCCTATTTTGCTCCCATATCACCTCCTTAGTTTCTTGAAAGTGTTTCTTATTCAGCAAACCATTGTTCTTCCCCTTGGTGAAAATAAGTGTTTGTAATGTGGATTCCATTTTTGGTTCAATAGTTAAGATTCTTCCTGAATGATCATTTCTTTTGATCTTCACCGCTCAGTGTTGGATGTGCCCAGAGAATCTGGATCCTACGACAAATGTGCAAATGTAGATTTACTATTTATCTTTGTGAGAGAGACTGTTTACCCCAACTTCTTGAGCCAACGGGGGAACAAGTTAAGAAATGCTATGGTTCGATAAAATTCCGAATTCCTGTGATGACTGTAATTTTTTTTCTATAACTACTTGCATGTGTTACTGGTGGGAGGTAATTAGAATGGGTCCAAGAAGGTGGCTTCTTAATATTCTTACACTATGCTTTTTATAGTCATTATTCAGCTTCTTAATCTCTCCTATCACTACACTCTATCACTGCCATATTCTTCACATCGGGATTTACCTGGCCTTTGCTCACCAAGAATCTTGGACTGTCAAGTACTAATTCTTGTAATATTTTATCTACCTGGCAAATGCTATTCATTTACATCTCCAGATTTATAGTTTGTATTATTTTCCCCCAAGTTATGAAAAAACACTCATTTCCTTAAAAGAAACCTAAATTTATTATATTCCAAATTCTTGTCTTTAAATTTTGTCAGTTGCACTTATCAGCAATCATCTAATTCCTAGATATTAGTATATGTATGTAACCATCATATACTAAAGTCTAATTTTTGGCTTTACTGAATGTACTGATATTATTTTCCTTTAGCGTTTAACATTCTGGAAATTGTAATGCATCAGAGCAATTCAAGTATTGACAGTAAATAGGGTAACACTACACTTTCCATGTTGGATTTACTTCTATGAACCTTTAACTAAGATTTCTAGTGAAGATTGCACTCTTTGATCACCCAGAACCAATAGATGGCTGTGGAAAAATTCATGAATCTTAAGGATGGCCAATATTCTAGTATCGATGCCACAGCTTGCAATATATAGCTATATTATTCGTATGGAAGTTTGCATGATTAAATGGAAGCATATTGATAAGTAAACTTTTCTTCATAGATTTCTTGTTATGAAAGTCTTTTATGTTACCTGAATCAAATAAAATAGTCCAAACAGAAACAGGTTGTTTGCTTAATGGTCTGTGAAACTAGGACTGATGATTGCACTTGTAATTTCTGGCACTGAGGCTCTCAAACATTTAATAAAATCATCACATTGCTAAAATTTCTCCTCCTCTTGTCTCTGCACCCTGTTCTGGCTCAGAGATTTAATTTCAATAATGCAGTCAATAGTGTGATGAGGAGATTGTGGGTTTCTTTTCAGAAATGCATTACACAGAGAAATACAGAGAACCCCTTTCTCAGCTTGTACGAAAGAGAATGGTAAGCAAGGACATCCATTTTGACTTCCCTGAACTCTGTTCAAATATCCCTCCACTCTGTAACTCACTGCTTCCCAGATCTTATGGTTTGTTTGTTCCTACCTTAAAAAAATTCAAGAGACCAAACCAAATTTCTATATACATACTTTATCAATGATGTTACCTCATGTTCTCTCAATAGATGAAAACATACGCACAGAATATAAATTTATAAGAATGAGGTCAAATAAGCATTATTTCTAAAGATCATTAACTGATATCTCAGTGCATATGTTCCATTTGAGGTTTATTGTCATGATAGTGAATGAGAAACCCATGTTTCAAGGGTTTTTTTTTTAAATATTTTTTACTCATTTGGAAGGATGCTGGAAGATCCAAATAAATCTTAATTGCTTTTAGCTCACAGAAAGAGTTTATTCTATGAATGGACTTGTCAGCTTTATACCTTCCCTGTATTCATCTGTGCTTGCATTACGGGTACTGTCTTCAATCAGTGTTATTTCTTTGCCGGAAAATTTGTGAACCACTCGTCCATTTTAGAAGGGTTTTTTAGTTAAAATCCGATAACACGATCTATAAATTCACATGCCTAGCCCTACAGAAACCAGAATATAGCACAATCTGGGTAAAATAAACAAAGGAGTCTAAGGTGACTATTTCGTCGTTTCACCTTACCGAACCGCTAGCCTTCTTCCAACGCCACTTAAATGACACATGGTCCTCTCAAAGTATTTTGAAGTATTTTCTTCTCGTACTCCAATGGATCCTCTTGCACAGAGGCTTATAGCTACACAACCAAGTCTGGAGTTTCCTGTCTTAATGGATACATCTGAAGCTCAGGCTCATACCTTCGTTTCTGCTGCTGCTTCTTCTTTTTCACTTTTTTTTTTTTTTTTAAGTGATCTTAATGTAAAGGTCTCCTTTAATCTTTTTAGAATGATGGTATAAGAAGCTATTTGTGAGCTCTGGGTATGTGGACAAGGTTTGTCTACTGGAGGCCTGTCCTTTAGGACAATTGCTCAGAGAGCTCAAATTCTTTAGAGGTCTCATACTTTTTCTCTTCTATTTTTAAATAATTTCTCTGGATGATTTTATAAATCCTGAAGATACCAGAAATATTACCACCCAAACTTCTCTGCTGAGCTAAATTCATATATGTAATAACTACCTCCTGGATATCTCCACATGAAAATCCAACTTTTTCAAAACGGAATTTACATTTTTGATTACCGGTTTTACCATCCACCCTTTACCCAAGTAAGAAACCTTGACCTTTCCTTCTTTGCTTGCCTCATTCGTGTCAATAGGTTCCTCTCATTCTAGCCTTACAATCCCTCCAAGCTGCCACCACTTCCTTGCCTTAGTTAATACTTTCATTATTTCGACCTAAATTATCAGACATTTCCTATTTCCTCCAGTCTTTTTAACTTCCAACAAATCTTCATACCATTGCTAGATTGATCTTTTTAAGAGACAAAATCTATCTCACTCCATTTTGGGAACTCTACATTAATGGATTCCCTTTGCTCATAACATAAAAGAGTTTGCTTTTTAAGGGCACAAAGACTTTCCATGATCAGGCAGTACTACCCTCATCTCCTGCTTACTCCTTGAGACTATTCTTTCACACCAGGGACTCTGATCTTTTCACACTGTTTGAAAATACTGACAGTGCTGTGGTTTTCCATAAATCTAATCATTTTAGACTGTCCCTCTGTCTGTACATCCCCCAACTTCGATTTATGCTGATCTGTAACACTCCCACTAATGTGAAAACTTAAATTTTTCATCTCCAAATTCTGCAGGCAGAATTGCCATTATTCTCCACCAAGCATCCACCTTTCACTTTATTTCAATTGATTTACTTATTTTCTCTTCCAGTGTATGGTAAGTACGATCTTAGCAGGAACCATTTCTTATCTATGTTAATAGAATCTAGCACAAAATCCAGTATGTAGCAGCAAAAAATTTCATTATCAGTGTGTATCGGGAGCTGGTCTAGGTGCTAAGGATTCAGGAGTGTACAAAAAGAATTCTTGCAGTACACATTAAGTTACAAAGGATGTTGCCATATTTTATAACCTATGTAACAATATCGTATAGTTCACATTACATGGATTTAAGAGAATTGTCCCAAGTGGTAAAAATCACTTTGGAATCACCAAGCTGACCATAGGCTGAAAATTAACTCTGCATCCTAACAAGAAAATTTATATCTTATAATCAGATCACAAGCTCTTATTCCCTGAATGCAATTTATATGGCATTAAATTTTTAAAGTAAAAATGGAAAGATTTATATAAAAGGAAGTGCATTACCTTTTATATGTCTTTTTTTTGATAATGTCTATTAAGCTACATCTTTTGAGCATAATTTATCTATAAATAATACCTGCTGAGTAGTCAGTATTCAATAGTTATTTGTGAATATAACTAAATAATGATAACTAATTAATTTGGATCAAGAATTAACATGATTTTTATAAGTTCCCTTTAAGGAATAAAGCTTATTCAATGCTCAATGCTCAATGAGCTGGACTAATATGAATTTCACCATATACAATTCACATGACGCTCTATGTTCTACTTTAATCTTTACATATTACTGATCCATAGGCCTGATGCTTCTGTCTTTGACAACTTCAAAATTTTGCCACATATAAGAATTATAAATTACTATGTGCCAGATCCTATATGAAGTATTTTCTTCCCCAGTTTTATGGT
Source organism: Hyaena hyaena (assembly GCF_003009895.1). Lineage (NCBI taxonomy): Eukaryota > Metazoa > Chordata > Mammalia > Carnivora > Hyaenidae > Hyaena > Hyaena hyaena. The sequence goes on from NW_024082475.1 coordinate 21,217, forward strand.
GACATAATTGACATAATGTATGAAGTGCTTTGCATAAACTATCTTACTGAGTCTTTACAATGACTCCATGAACTAGGTTCTATTATTCTTTCCATTTTACAGATAAGGAAACTGAGATTCCGTGATGCTTAATAATCCGCCTGTTATCACAGTGCTAATACATAACAGAGCAAAAATTTGAACTCTGGAATTTTGGCCTTGAAATGCCCTGGCTTTAACCTCTGGTTCCCTGCAATTCCTGCAGGGCACTGATGCTGAAGGACAGGACTCAACGGTTAATAAAATCACCAAATCCTCTCTGCAAACATATCTGTTATCTACTGGTATTAAGGGATATGCACAAATTACACACAGTAAAGGTGGGGAATGGAGAAGAGAAGAGGTGCAAAATGTGACCTTAATGTGGAAGCTACTGGTCTTCAACCTCAAAGAGTTTCAAATACGTATGTGCCATTGACTCACAAAGAATCCAGAGGAAATAGTACCACACTAATGTTAAAACTGTTTATGAGAAAAATACATGAAAGCTACTTTCTGCCTCTGCTTCATGTCAGTTTCAAATCTGTGCTGGCATGCTCAGTGTTCCAGTATCCTGAGGGTGTCTGGAAGCAGTAGAGTAGGCTGGACGGAAGGACCAGAAATGCCTCACTGCAAGTTGAGATGAGTAGACTTAGGATAAACTGATCTATCAGGATCTGGTTACCAAGCATGATCCTGATAACTAAGACTTAGGCAATCAGCTTTTGAAAGAATATTGAATTTGGATTTGGTGAGTTGAGGACAGAATGAGAAAAAACAGATATCCAGTGATGGATCGGGAAGGATGATGACAGGGAGATGGATGAAAGGAGAGCCAGGAACAAACTTTATCTATGTGTTCTATTCTGTGTGGCTACTTCCACGATGTAGCAACTTGTGAACTCCTAAAGGCAGGTCCACCTCACAAGTGTGTTCTACAAGATGAGCAAGAAAATGTGCCTTGGAGGCAGACCTGTACTCAAATCTAGGTTCCACTTCTTACTATTCTGCAAGCTCATCTCATCTGATCCTTGGCTTTCTCTCCTTTTAAATGGGAATAAGAATATCTCTCAAAATTACTGTAAGGATCAAACGGTAGAGTTTCAATTCTTCTTCTCACTTAGTAATTTCACTACAAAAGCGAACGTGCCACCTATGAATAGATTCACACATGCACACTCACACCCGCCTCATGGTTTAAAGGAGAATAAATGGAAACAGCCACAATTCAAATGTGGAAAATGGAAAGATTATGCTCTGACCCTGTTTCTTCCCAAATGTCATGCTAAAATTTACAGCAACCTTTAAAAAAGAGATTGTTATTCAACAGTCAGAGCTCAAAAAGCAGCTTCTTACAAAAGTCAGACTACCAAGGGTCTGCTAGGAAAGTACCCTGTCTACCCACCAAGCTGATTCTTATCTTTGGGAAAAGTTGTTTAGAAGAACCTTCAGATATTCTTTAGAGTCAACCATACATAATCCTAAATGATAAGACCTTTTGGGAAATAAGATCTGAGACTAATATCTGCTTGAGACTCAAGTTAACTGAGATCAAAACCATGATTTTTGCTGGACATGCTACCCTCAGTCCAGAGTACATCCTCTCTCCCACTTAAGGGTTCAGCTTTGTCTGCATCTTCCCTTCCTTAAGTATGGCAGCATTTCAGAGTCCTGTTTCTTGTCCCTACACTGTGCCTAAGCAAAAAGATAAATGTGGAATATCCTACTTATAGTCGCTCTCTGACTATACATGATACATAATGACTATAATAATTATGGTTTATGTTAACCTCTACATACCTTGAAACATTGCTTCATTATCAGTGAGTATGTCTGGACAAGAATTTAGAGAATTTAGCCAGCTCTCTAAGATAAGATTAAATAGAAACACATAGTTCTTTTATGTGCCTAGCACTATTCTAAATGTTTGCCATATGTTAACTATTTCAGTGCTCCTCCAAACCTTATAAGGTGGCAACTATTAGTAACCTCGTTGTGCAAATGAGGCATTTTCAGACACAGAGAGGTGAAATAATATGCCCAAAGTGAAATGGCTGGTAACTTCAGAGGCTGCTATGTGTTCTAATCTACTCTGACATAGGGTACTGTTCTTCAAGGCACTTAGAATACTTTCTTCCTGCAAAACAAAGTAGCTTCTTCCTCCCAGGGACAAAATTTTCCTAGTACAATGAAATTCTTTTTCTGTTCCACCCTGTTCCCAACTCCTTGAAGATGGACAAACAACTTTCTTACAATATGGAGAAGTATTACTGCAAAATTTACTGCTAGGTTGAGACCTTGCATGCCACACTAAATTTTTATGACAGTTATAAACACCTAAAAAATCTAAGTCTATCATGGGACTGCTTATAAATCCTAATAATAACTCAGACCAAGCAGCATCATAAAAGAGTAGAGTGGCTAAAGTCGAGTAAGCAAGAACAAAGGTTTGGATGATTTCTTCAGTTTGATGTGTGGCTCTTCTTGCCTTTCTCTGCAAGATATTAAGAGAGAGGTTGGGGGAGGGATGAGGAGGGTGGAAGAAAAGGGAAGCTTCCCATAGGAGCCCCACTAGATCTAATTTTCTGAACTCCACTTTTCTTTTAAGTAAAATGGTATTCAATACATTGTAACGCCCTTTGAAATTCCATCTTACTAAATCCGCTCAGGATTTAGGAGGCCAATTTAATAAGTTATTGTAGAATTCCCGCCATCTGAGTGCTGCCTCAGGAGTTATTCCCCTGTTGTGTGTTTCTTTTTAAGTATTGGAAGGCCTGGGGAAATACTAAACAGAATTATAAAGATGAATTATACAAGCTATGACTTTAAAGTAATGAGACTAATTCTATAAGCCACACCTGAAAATCAATGCTATTGCCATAATCATACTTGTACTTTTAGTCAAAAAAGCACAGCATACAATCAGAGGCATTAGGGAGAAAAAAAATGATTAGAAGAATACACATCAAACTCAGAATAATGGTTACCTCTGGGATTAAAGAAACTCTAGCTTATGCTATAATGTTCTAATTTTTAAGCACAGTATGTTCATATATATATATATATATACACACATATAGTCTAGTCTATATACACTAACATAGTCTGGTCGAAAAGTACTTTGAATAATTCAAAAAATTTGTCATTCAACATTTTTTTCATGAATTCTCAAAGAATGAGATTTCCTGCTTTCAGGAAGTAACCATTCCAAGGCTTCAATTCTGAGGCAGTACTGTGTTCTCACATTACTTCCATTTTAGGGTTGGCATAATGATTGTTACTAATAAGAAACAGAATAAGGTTGCCATGAGTGGGATCTCACTGATTTATTTGATATAGGAATCAAACCCTGTCACATTTCTAATTAGACTTCATTAATATATTCAGTCAATCTCTTCAATATACTTAAGAATCTCACAAGAAAGAAGGAAGGAAGGAAGGAAGGAAGGAAGGAAGGAAGGAAGGAAGGAAGGAAGGAAGGAGAGAAAGAAAGAAAGAAAGAAAGAAAGAAAGAAAGAAAGAAAGAAAGAAAGAACCCCACCATTCACTGAATTTCTTTTAGTTGACTTATGACATTATCACCCACTGCAGTAGGCCTAGTGATTGGGTTCCATATACATTTCTCAGATATCTAAGAAGAAAATTCACTTTCTCTCCCCAAAGAAGACGAAAAAGGGAAGAGAAATCATTGAGTCCTAAACTTGAATTTGTCATCATGAGCAAGTGCTAACGGATGATGTTGGAAGAACTGTATCTTCAGGCAAAAATGATGTGTTCGTTGGCAGGGCCCTTGGAGGAAGTTGGATATATACCCTAGAATGCCTAACATTAATATATTTATATCTTGGTAAAGACTCAGGAAAAAGTATATTTTAATTTTACTCACAGCAAAAATATTGGTCAACATGAAATTAAGGGAAAACAATACTCCACCTTGTCTCCTTCCCCCCCACCCCAAATCTCGACCTCCTATAAAGCCTTTAAAAACAAAATAACATGAATTCATGTGTTTTTCCTACTAACATTTGATTGGTATTTATAATGCAGTATAGAAAGATTTTTCTTTGGGAAAAAGTTTTAAGAGGGGAAAGTGGCAAGTTGTAACAACATACCAATGTGCTTAGTGCTGAGATTGCATAGGGTGCCCACTGACACCATGGTGCTCTTGCCAGCAGGGAACAGCACGGAAACAACAGAGCTTCCTGCTCTCTAGAATGACTCCAATGTGGAAAAATAGTTTTTCAGAAAAATTATGAGGGAAAGGAAATAAACATGTAGCCCTTCTCATTTGGTGTAGGTGTGGATCCATATATATATTCACACATACAATTAATGACAGTAAAACACAAGTACAATAGATCATAATCACTGAGGAGAACTTATCAAGCCTTCTTATAAAGGCTACTGACAGTATGAAGTGGAAGACGAATCCCTGTGGAGGGATCTGGGATAAGATTCTTGACTCTTTCTTTATGAAATAGTGAAATTAACTGAGGACATCTCCTTTGACTGCATCCTGAAGCCTAGTGATATTCATACATTTGCACTCCAACCCAGGGAATTAAGGTAAAAATACTAGCTTCAATCCATCCCCCAACCTGATCCTATTTGACCAGAGAGCCTTGCAATACTCTGCATACAGCGATAGTATGTGTGCATTAGCAAATGAAACATCATGGGAAAATGGACTCCTTAGAAAATTCAAATGGATGTACTTGTAAATATCAGAATTTAAATTGAAAACTTTCAACCAAGGGATTTTAAGAAAATTAAGAGGTAAAAGTTTATAATTAAGAAACATCAGAGGCATATAAGAAAAGATGCACAGACAATATTGAGATGTCTCTTGTGGTGAAGCACTTCTGATGTCGTATCCACTCTGAGAACGATTTCTGTAAAGACTGATCAGCTTCTAATCGTCACCTTCTGACTGATATGTGTACATAGACAGACAGGGTATAGGGTTTAGAATCTAGCCTAGAATCACACGCAGCTTTCTTTACGAGTTATATGTCCCTGGTCGAGTCATCTAACCTCTCTGGGTCTCATTTTCTTTAAATGCAAAATGGAAGCAATAAGTCTTCCTTCACGTAATTGTGCGATATAAACATAATATATTATTCATCTGGAACAAAGTTGGTCCTCAATAATTGGCAGATAACTTTTTAATTCTATTATCAGTAATGAATGCCATTTTAACAAGAGCTTTACCTTCTCCTGGGAGTAAATCACATGCAGCACTAACAAGAACAGAAAGGACACGGCATCTATTCAGCTCCTAGTATATGCCAGGAATTTCATTTTGCACTTTATATACGTTATCTCATGAAATTGTCCCAGTAATCTTAAGAAGTAGGTATTCTTAGCTATGTCTGAAGATGAGATGACTGGGACTGAATTAGATTAGGCATCCTCCTTAAAGTCACATAGCTATAAATGTCAAAGTATCACAGAGTGAGGATTTCTGGAATGCTGCTTATTCGTCATTGCCTTGCTAATTGAGTCCTTGTATCTTTCCAAATTCATTTTTAACCACGATATAGCATCAGGTGTAATATCTCTGATCATAAAATTCCAGTTCTCACTAAAGTTGTCTTCTGGCAAGCTTTGCAAATAAGAGCTGCAAATACTGCTTAGCAGTTTTGAGACGATGTCCAGAAATTTCAGTAATGCAGAGCTTGGGATTTCAACCTCGGTGTTCCATAGATCTTCTCTATAAGAGTTTATTTTTCTTCATCATGGTGAAAAAGAAGACCTTGCATTTTCAAGGTTCAAAATAGACCCTTCTAGTTCCTGTATTTCCTTCAAATCGCCTTGGGTGACAGTTGATCAAGTATTCTATACTACGTCAAAACTGTTTGTGGAAAAGCTCCAGGAAACCGTAAATTTCAAAACAGGTAGGCTTGTTGTCTTCAGAGTACAATAGCTAATGAAGTCATAAGGGCCTCAAGGTCTCGTTCTTACCTTGTAGGCCCCCAACTTGCAAAAACTGCAGATACACACACATGCTCTCTGACAGTCACATGCAATCTCCTGGATTTGCCAATTCACTGGAACATTTGTATTTTCAAAGCTTGAAGAGATTTTATTTAAAAAGACTAATCTTAGAATTGTCAGAGTGATTGTAAAACGATGCTTGGTGCACAGTTGCTTTGTCTCTCGCTGGATGTTTAAGAACTACTCTAGTGAGTCATCATAAAATGTGTCTAGTACAGCACCTTGGATTAAAATACCTTAATACAGTTGTTAAATGAATGAGTAAGTTACTTTAAGGGTAAAACATACCAAAACTGTCTTTCCCCTTTAAAGCATATAAAAATAACTTTTGATTAAGGTAGACAGATAAGTCATACTAAACACATGCTTTCAGAATGGACAGGTTTATCCTCACTTCACTAATTCTTAAAGCCTCTATTCTTTTCTTTAAGTTTTTATTTATTTGAGAAAGAGTGAGCGAGTGCACACACAAACAGGGAGAGGGGCAGAGAGAAAGAGAGACAGAATCCCAGGCAGGCTCTGCACCACCAGCACGGAGCCCTTGAACTCACAAATTCTGAGATCAGCTGAGATCAAGAGTCGGACACTTAACTGACTGTGCCACCCAAGAGCCCCTTAAAGAATCGATTTCTAATATTTATGCTCAGAATGTACAAAAGTGCATGAAAATCACAAAGAAGAAGTATACACAACGCTACTCCTCTGTATTTATAAACAACTTAATCTAGGTAACAATTACTATTTCATGATCTAAATACTAAAAAGAATAGGTATAGAGAGTGCTATGAGCTCAACATGAATTCATTTAGGAGCACAATGAAGTCATTTGGAAAGCTTTGTTCATTTTAAGAATAGAAAGAATAATAAAACTACCATGTTTTTGGTTTTTGTTGTTTTGTTTTTGCCTTACTGGGAGCCACCTGTTTTACGTATTACCTCTGTGGAGAATTCCAGCTCCTTACGAAGTTGGTCAGTTGGAGCAGCCAGACATTTTGGCAAATGATTTAACCATTTCACTCAAGTTATGATCTTTTTTTTTTTTTTTTTTTTTTATAATTCTTCATAGCCTTCAGAATAAAGTCCAAATTCCACAGCATGGCATTCAAGGCCTTTAATAATCAGACTTTGCTTTCTTCCAATATCGACTAGGACTCCTTGATTTCTATCAAATGACACCAACTATAACTCCCTTAATCAAAAATCAAATCCGTTAGAAGGCTGTGCAGTGTTGGCAGGTTGGAAAGGAAGGCTGCAGAGACTTAGTGCAGGGAGAAACCCTGCTGTTCCAGAAGGCCTCTAAGTTAGAAGCTGCTTGACTGTTCCGCATGGAAATGTTCTGTAAACACGAGGACCGCCGTGATTTTCAGCATTTTGTCACTCATTTCGCCTTCAATCTAACAGAAAGGAGGGCACCCTCCTAGTCCCACCCAACTGTAGCCAATCGGGAGAATACAAATAAAATCAGGTTCCTATTGCCCCCCAAAAGGGGAATGAATGCTGGCAGAAAATATCAATGCTGTCCATCTCTTCCCTACAACTTTTTTGACCCTCTTTCTCTGTTTCTTCAACCATATGGAAGAACTTGCAGGTCCATGATTTTCCACATGATCTTACTCCTCTGTGCCTTTACACATCTTACCCTCTACTAAAAAGCCCTTGGTTCCTTTTCTGCCCTCATAACACAATTCTAAGCCAGCCTCCGCAGCTCTATTTCTTCTCTAAGAGCCTTGCCAACATCCCTCTTCCACTCTCATTCCCTAGCTGGGTTGGTGTCCTCCTCTAGTCTTTCCATAGCATTTTCTGTTGACTTCCATTCTACCACTTAATCATGGGTAGTGCTGTAATTGCTCACTTCCCTCCCTCCCCTTCTCAGGCCTGTCCCTGATGTTTGTTTCAAGCTGTCCACTCTTCTCTTCTCATCCTTTGTTCTTCTTCGCAGGGCCTTTGAGGCTAGAACCCTATTGGGTCTAGAGATGAGTGGTGTGCCCTGGGGTGGGTGAACCTGGAGAAGTAGGGCTTCCTCACTGGGCAAGGAAATCTAGGTCTCTAGTGTGTGGTCTAGAAGGGAAGGTGGCTCAAATTCTGGGTAGGCACATCTCCTTGGCCCCATGGAGAGAAAAACAGTCATAAGAGGGATTTAGGGCCTTCTAAAGCTCAGAGTCCAGTCCAGGGGCCCTGGCTACCTCAGTCTAAGGGCAATATTGCCTCAGCTATGCGGTCAGCTACTTCAGAGGAAGCTATGGTTAGTTTTGTAGATCTAGCAACTCCTGTGGGTCAAGCATAGGTAGTGTCCTATGTAAGGACCAAATGAACACAAATTCATGAATCTCTATTTTCTCTGCAAAGTGGAGATAATCCTATCTGTCCTGTCCACATCTTATGGCTGTTGTGAGAGAAAGGAACGGATGCAAGAGCACTCTGAAGGGAAATAGTTTTTAAAGATTGTTTCTAACAGCTTCTCAAGCAGGTAAACTGGCATATTTTTGTTGCCCTTTCAGAATAAGAAATAGCAAAATGTTTTATCAAATCAAGTAGAATAGAGTTCAGATTATATACTTAGCTCTTAGCACAGAACCTTAAGAATTAGGTTATGACTATGAACAATAATGTAAATAGAAACATTCATATTTTTAATTTCCATAATTAATACTTTTCTCTTTCCCATTAAAAAATAATGTTAGGAAATCTGTAATAAGGGACTTCAAACAGGAAGAACAGAAGCACCAACTGATGTAGGACATTGATTATTCTCAAGGCACGTAGGTACATAGAAGATAATCATTTTAACACAGCAATTTGAAGTTGACCTCCATTCTGAGAGTGGCTGTAACACAATTTTCTTTTCTGAGAGTTTGCTCATATAGAAAAGAGTATCATATGGGGTATGAAATAACCCCAGTAAAGTGCAAAGAGCAATAAGGATTTGACACACACAGGCTCTATTCTGGACTGAGCTATGGTCATTCATCTATTACTCATACAGTGTGAAACAGTTATTGAGTGGCTATCGCATTAAAGAAGTTATAGAAGCTGGTGTGGATTAAAAAAAGAAATAATGAAATGACATGAAAGGAAGACATTCTGCAAGGAACTTGCAGTCTGGTAAGAAAGACAAAAGTAAGGCACAAAACCCAAAAAAATGCCATAATGGTAAATACAAGCATAAATCCTAGTACAGAGATAGACATTCACCCCATTCTTCCTAAACCCTAAGGATTCCACAAATTTCAGCATTATAGAGTTGGTGATAAAAGAGAAATTAGCCCACTGAATTCATTCCTATTATGTTCTATGTTTGCTTGATTTTCAGTGTATTTTATATTTCTCATTTAATTTTGTCAACAGACTGGTTGAGTGGCCACCACATAACAAGATGAAGACAACCACGGCTTATTAAGCCACAGTGTCAACCAGGCTGACACTGTCCTAGAGGACAGGGACAGTGTATTTAATTCACTCTACTTACCACTGAGATCAGTGACATACAGGCTCATTTCATAAGTGTTACGTGATGAATCAGATGTCTCCACCTAAGTCTAGACTGGGTATCCAAGCTTCCTGTTATATACTCAAGACCTTTGGACACCAAGTACTTACTATGAGAAAAATGTAGTTAACAGAAGCTGAGCTCACACTCACTTTTACCATCCTCCTGGCCCCCTGAGCTCACACTGGTACCACTGAGTTGCAACCATGGGTTGAGAGAAAAATTGTATTTCATTGATTTCTCAAGATTAAAATAACACGAATCAAATTTTACAATTAAAACCAACAAAAATTGAGGAACACTAGCATTATGTTGATCAACAATTTTCACAAATGTATGTTGCCCTGCTAAGAAAACTGTAGCAAAAGGACCTAAAGAATTCCAAAGAAGAAACAAAAAAACAGCCTTTAAAAAAATGGACTCTGATACCCCAGCGCTTGACACTTAACACCTGAAATGACCATGAACCACGCTGGGCCCTTTGTCATGTTGTATATGTAATATTTCTGAGTTCCTGGTGCAAGCCTATATTTGTTTAACATCAGTCATGCATTTACTTCTCTCCAGCCAGGGGGATTGCACGTACCAGCTGTTTACACGTCTTCAGGAGGAGGAAAGGGAGTGACTAGCTCGCTCTGCACACTGTCTCATGTCAGAAAACTTTCCAAGTCACTGAGGGATGTGTGAGACCACAGAGTTGAAGGAAAGTTCGGTCTGTAGTATTTCCTTTTCTGTCTCCTTACGTTAAGAGTACTATCCACAGGCTCAATCAGGCTCTCCTTTCAAGGGGCAACTGTACCGCCTCTGTTTCTTAATGACTGGGACCATGTGGCAGTCAATTGTTGAACCAGTAATGACTCCAAAACCTTTTGTAACCTCCCTGAGCTGTCTAGGAGATGACTTAATATATGCGGCCATCTTTGGGGGTTTTGTTTAGGCAGCTGAAAAGATTTCCCCAGGAAAATTGGGGGGAGGGAGAGAGAGAGAAAAGAGAGAAGGAGAAAACCTGCTGATGGTAGAGAGAAACTAAGGGTGTAAAATAAAAATGATATGAAAATTATACAATAGTACAGGTAGGGTAGCCCTTAACATTGCCTTACTTCATGGTCACCAGAGTCCTTTGCCCACCATGTTCTCCTTATGATACTAGTATGGGCACCACATCTTGGCACTGCCACTGATAGGCCAATTGTGAAGACAGTGCTTTGGTTGCTTAGATGACAAAGTCAAACTGCGATTTACAGCACTTTGAGTTTCAGTTTTTAAAGTCATTTTGAAAAGAAAAAGATATCTATTATGGACAAAATAATGGTGGTTTAGGAAATAGGTACAGAAAACTAAAGACCATTTAGAGTACTCAGGACCACTTCTGAGGCCTGACAGTGTAGAAGACACTGTACAGGGATGTGCATACATGACTATAACCCAAACCTGACGCTCAAGCAGTTTTATAAGCAAGTGCTAACTTACACTAGACCTTCACTTTACAAAAGACACTCACAAATATCAGCTCATGTGATTCCCTCTGTGGTGTACATAGAGGAATCAACTTTACTAGTTTAAGTGTTTCCCAAGGCCATGAGGGTAAAATATAGCAGAGCTGTATTTGTCTTCAGATTCTAGCTCCTGGGTTCTTTATGCTTACAAGTTGTGACTTCTTTGTGCTTACAACAGTTTACACAGGGAAGAGAGAACAGATATAAAGCTGTTGAGCAAACCATAACCTAGGAGGTAATATCCTAGGAATACAGTCTCATATTTTGTTTCTTTTTTCCTGTTTTTTTTTTTTTTTCATCCATCCATAGATACGATTACGGCAATCCTTTGAATGGTCAATTATGTGTTGGCCAATTAGAGATGGAGACTATTTACATCTATTATATCATTATTATAGTTTTATTAGGAAGGGAAGATTTCTTAAAATGTGTCCATGTGCTAAATGTTGTTCTAAGAATTGAAGTGGTTGGGTCTTCACTGAATTTCTTAAATTTTCTTTATTTTTCCTTTATTTTTTATAAATATATTTCCTTATTTCCTTTATTTTTTATAAATATATAGGACCATAACTACAAATTTTCAGAAACATGTTCCTATTGGAAGCAATGGAAATCCAAGGGAAACACACACACACACACACACACACACACACACACACAATATGCCTTACTAACATCCCACCAGCTATGCACTAAGGATGTCAATTTTCCACCAAATGCACCAAATGGCAGAGGACAAATCACAGTTCCCTGTCTGTTTCCCATTTGGTATGCCTGTACTCACAACCTTGATAAGTAAACCTTCTGTTTCTTTTTCAAAAATTTTATAGGACGCTCTCATGTCCTTTTCTTACCCGATTCCTCCCACACCACAATTCAGCTCACTCAGAAAATGCTATAAAGTTTCAGAGAAGAGGTTTGCTCAAAGCAACTACAAATAAAGTGCATGTACATAAATAACTTAGCCTGACTTTGTGTTTAATGTCCAAGATGATTGGAACAGATTGTATCATGAACTACTTTCCCTTTGGCTAATTAAATAGCAGTCCCCACTTACCATAAAGCATATTCTTATTAAAACAAGTATCTATAGTCACTCTGCTGGATAAATTACTCCCAAGTAAGTGCCATAAAGCCCATTACGTTCCTGCTTTAGGAATGGAGCAGGTCCAAACAGACAATCAAAGGATTTCACTGGGATTATTTTAGATTAGAAAAACTAAGGAAGACATGCAGCACTGACAAGATCGTAAAGGCATAAAGGATAAATTAGCGGTTCCATACCAAACAAAGTGCTCTAGTGGTATCATGGTATATCCAAAAGTAAAAACAAATTCCTACTGTATTAACCTTCGCCAAAATGGAGATCTGTTTATGCAGAAATAAAAATGTCATGAACAACTGTTATCTCCTGTGCAAATCAAAATGGCTGTTTTGAATAATAATAAAAAAGAAACCTTTCAAACCAATGACTATGGAAATGCGCCATAGGAAAGATGTCTTCATTTCAATAAATTGCTTTTTACATTTAATAGAAAAGGTTATGTTGTGATTTGTCATATTAATGAACCATTATTGCATAACCATATTTTTATTGCAATATATTACCTGCTAAATGATGTCTCTCTCTCTCTCTCTCTTTTTTTTTTTTTTTTTTTTCCAGGAGAAAAGATTTCATAGAACACATTCTATGGGAGTTTTTCTTGCTGCCAGTTGTTAAATCTTTCAAAAGCTGTCAGCAGCCTCAGAAATCAAGTTCAAAATACCATAGCCAACATGAGTATAGGCAGAGGGTAGTCTATTTTTAAATTGTAATACAAAACTGCCAGAGAAATACCTAAACACAAAAGATTATTTAAGACGAGATCATCTTATCTAGCTTGTCAATGTAAAGGACGAAGTCAGTGAAGTGAAATTTAACCCACAACTTCTATAAATATCACTAGACATTTGAGAGCTAAGTGATTTTTTTTTCAGGCCAATTTTTCCTTAAACTCATTATGCCCCAGAGCCTTCATGTACTCATCCACCAGAGACCCTGTCCACGCCTGGCACAGGGGGGCAGGGGTCACTAACCGCCCAAGGAGGTCAACTGGCTCGATTCCCTACCTTGCTTCAGTCAAGCAAGCCCTTCTCCTCAAGGTGAATGAATGGCAAAGACATTGGCATCTGCCCTGGAAACTTCTGCAGGAAAGGAGTCAGACTTGTTTCTACAAATGCCACTCTGGATCTGCCCCGTGTCTGCAAGCACTGACTCACCATACTGCTTCTGAATGACGAGGCTCTGTCCTCAGCATGGCAAAGCAGAGCCGCACCAGCTGGGATCCCCTCAGAATATTCCAAGCTTGTGACAGTGAGCTTGTTATCTGATGGAAAGAGAGGTGGGACATTTGGGTGTGTCTTTCTGCTTAAGCTGCTGCTGCTGTCATACTTTTGGAGGGAAGGTCTGAACAAACGAAGGTATATGTTGTCATTTCTTAAGGCTCTGCCTATCTTTGCTGTCAGTTCATGAGCGTGCTCACCTTTGGCTGCTACTGATAGATGTTACAGCACGTCATTCATTCCACATATATATATATATTTAGAGTATAACAGGTGACAGCAATGCATTAGGTGCTGGAGACAAAAGTGAACAGGACAGGTGAAGTTCTTACTCTCAAGCAACTTTAAATCTAGTGAAGGAGACAAACATTAAATAAGCATTCAAAGAGATTGCATATTGGAAGTCTGTAAAAATGTAGTTGGGGGAAACATCGATCACATTTTCCTCTATAAAAAATGATACAAATAATAAACAAATATACGAATGTTACAAAATACCTAAGTAACAGACTATGAAAATTCCCTTTTTCTCCTGCAACTTACACTCCTCCTAAGGGTAATTTCTGCATTTAAATTTAAAAATAATATCTACGCTAGTACTGATCTACATATTTATATATATACACATATGGGTTTACTTTTTCCACATAACTGAGATTATGCCATATATAGTATGCAACAGCAATTTATGTCTTACAACATTTTCCATGTAAATAATAGACACACCCTTTGGTGCAATGATTAAATCCCATCTCTGGACATAACAATTTACATAACTGTTTCTCTTTTTGTGGGGCTATTATTTTCCGGTGGCCACTGTAACCAGTTAGCACAAACTAAATGACTTAAAACAACTCATTCTTTCTTGCTCTGGAGACTAGAAATCTGAAGTATCACTGGGCTGAAATCAAATTGTCGGCCAGGCTACCCTCCTTCCAGAGACACTAGGGGAGAATCCATTTCCTGCCTCCTCCAGCATCTAGTGGCTGCTGGCATCCCTTGACTTGTGGCCACATCACTCCAACCCCAGACACCGGTAGCATCAAACGTCTCTGATCCATCTTCATATGGCCTTCTCCTCTGTGTGGGTCAAATCTTTGTCTCCTTTTTGTGACTGAAAAGGGCCCATCTTGATAATCTGAGATGATCTCTCCATCTCAAGATATTTAACTTAGAGGATACCTTATTTTATAAGTTATGAGTTACATTTATAACTAAGTTATAGTCCTCTCTTTGTCACAGAAAGTAACAATCACTGGCTCCAGACATTAGAACTTGATTACTTTGGAGTCCATTCTCCAGCCTACTACAGTGGATATGTAGGTTGTTTCTATGTTTTAATATAAACAATGAGGCAATTATGCTCACTGAAATTTACTTTTGTGAATATGTGTAAATATTTCAACAAGTGAGATTTCTAAAAGTGAAATTTCAGAACCGAAGAGAACATGGAGCAAAATACTGCTAAATAATGGCCAAGTATCCTCAAAGGAAATGTGCCACATCACTGTATATTATCCAAATAGTTCACAGAGTGCACATTTTCCCACATTTGTCAATGTCACATATTTCATCTTTGTTCTTACCAATTTGAAAAGAGAAAATTAGGGTCGCCTGGGTGGCTCAGTCGGTTAAGCGTTCAACTTCGGCTCAGGTCATGATCTCACGGTTCATGGGTTCGAGCCCCGTGTCAGGCTCTGTGCTGACAGCTAGCTCAGAGCCTGGATCCTGCTTCAGATTCTGTGTCTCTCTCTCTCTCTCTCTGACCCTCCCCTGCCCATAGTGTCTCTCTCTCTCTCTCAGAAATAAATAAAAAAACATTAAAAAAATGAAAAAAAAATTTGAAAAGAGAAAATTGGCAACTTGTCATTGTTGATTTGGATTTTCTTCATTATTAATAGATTTAAAAATTCCTATTTATGTACTTTCTCCATAGTTTTTTTTTTTTGCTTTTCTTCTTGATTTGTTGGGATTATTTATAAATTAATATTGATATTTAATATTTTATTCTTACATATGCTACAAATATTTTCTACCTATTTCTTATCTTTAATAGACTTGTTGAAAATAAATTGTAATTAATGTAAAATCTACCAATATTTTTCTTTGTATGTTTTCAGTTTTGCATCTTTCTTAGAAATACCTTGCTCATCCTAAAACAATGAAAATATGTTCATAGATTTTTTTCTTTTTCTTGTTTTTTAGCTGTCAGGAACTGAATTTTGCCTGTAGTATAAACTTGAAGTCTAGCTTTATTAGATCTCTTTCCAGTGGGAAGCCAATTATACCATTGATAGTTTAAAAATAATTTATCTGCTCTTTCACTAACATGAAATGTTATCTTTATTAGGTACTTGGTGTTTGAATACACTCAGATCTGTTTTGAGCTATTTTTGCTATTTCTAAGAGTTCTATAAGGGCAGACATTTTGTTCATTTCTCCATTTTGTTCCCCATATATGTATCTATGTGTATATATGTATATGCATATCTATGTGTATATACATATATATATGCTACATATATATAGTTAAATATACTCTGTGTGTGTGTGTGTGTGTGTGTGGTTAACTACTTAGTAGTTAAATAATAAAGGCATTATCATTGAATAAAGAACAAGACAAAGATGAAAACTATCACCACTGGAAATCTAGTCTCTTTAAAAAATAAGTTAAAGTAATAGGAGACATAAACATTGGGACAGGGAACGTATTTGCCTATAATACATCTATATACATACAGCTATTGAGTTGAGGTGCTACAAAACACAGGACTTCCATTTAAGTTTGAATTTCAAAAAAGATGTATTTTTTTTTTTTTTAGTATAATTGTGTTCCAAGTATTGTATGGAATACACACTAAAAAAGTATTCACTGAAATACAAATTTAACTGGTGTCCTATATTTTTATCTACCAAATCTAACAAATCTAGTCAATATGTACTAAGTAAATGAATGAAAACTTTATCATAATTTTATAATTATATTTGCTATTTTATTTTATAAATATATTTACTATGAGGCAGGAGAAATTTCTCTCACTATTCTTTTGTAAAAGCTTTTTGGATATTTTTAAGAATTTAAGTCTAATTTAAGTCTAAATTTCAGAATTACTTATATCACCAAGTATTTTTATAGGGATTGCATTGGATTTATCAGTGTTCTTTGTTTTAACTCTCTGTACCTCTATAATTAAGTCTCAGCTATGTTGACAAAGAGGAATAATAAAATCAATCAATCAGTCAATCATCAACCAATTCTGCCAATATCATGCTTAATTGTTAAGTACTAAAGGCAATACTATTAAGCAATGACCAAGACAAGAATGAAAACTATCACCACTGGAAATTCTAGCTTCTGTAAAAAGCAAAGAAAATAAATGAGAGATATACATACTGAGATGAGGAAATTATTTACCTATGATACAATTTCTTACCTATAATTTCCTACTTAGAAAACCCAAAGAATCAATAAAACATATTCAAATTAATATGATTGACTTTAGTAACTGTATCATTTCCAAAATAAATATATAAAAAGTACCTTTTATATATTTCAATAAAAACTAGTTGAAAATTATTGTGAAACAAATATCTAATTCTTCATAGGAAATAAAAAATATAAAATACCTAGAAACAAGCTTATCAAAATGTAAGCAGTTTATATATAAAAAACCCAGAAATATAAAATTTTACTAAAAGATACAAGAAGCCTTGAATGTATAAAGTGATTTGTCATATTTATTAAATTTATTATAATCTTTATGATACAGTATGAATTTTGATGTCTTTTGTAAGTTTGAAAATTTTCTCTAACATATCTTCTTTCCTCCTTATAATTAAGTCCCATGACTAGGTCTTCCCAAGGCTGTGGAATATTATTGTATCTCTTATAAAACTAGTTTATTAACTTAAAATATGGATGACTTTAATGGATAAAATTATTTGATTGCTATCTTTACATGTCAAAGACCAGATAGTTACATATGTACGCAGAGTTAATAAAATTGCATCAGTGGAAACAGAAAGATCAAGACCATTTAGAGAAAAAATTACCTAATAAGTCAAAACTAAAGAAGGAGAATGAAAGGAACTTGTATTAGCAGATAAAAAAGAGTAAAATAAAGGTGTAAAAATCAGAAAATGGCTCAACATAAGAAAAGATAGAAAATAGGGTAAAACAGAAAATGTACAGAACTTCTAAAAAAATGTACAACACTGTCCTTTAATCTCCTTGCTGCTTTTTATCCCAACACTGTGGTATGTCTTTCTCCAAGGGATCTTTCTTACAAGAACCTGTTTCAAGATGGCAGACAGGCTTCATCTGTGAATCTCTCAGACTCTTAGTCTTCTTTCTCTCTCATGGTTCCCCTTAGTGCAGAAGATGTATATATACATATACCTCATGGCGATAGTAAAACTCAAAAAGGGAGCAGAAATAGATCAGAAAAAAAAAAAAATGAGAAAAGGAAATTAGAAAGCAGATGGTGTTGGATTGACCAGTAAAGTATGAGAGGGAACGCCACGGCTTGACATGGTAGAAATAAGAGCAGGTCTTTTCATCTAAAAAAGTGCCAAGTTTAGGGTCATATATTTTAAGAGCAGGTGAGTGGGAGGGGTCAATGTCAGGGGAATTAGTTGAAGAAAGATTTAGAGTAAATGAGCAAACTGTGCCTCTTTCCCACTACTTTTTCTGAGAAGCAAGGGAAGAAGGATTTTATTGTAATGTTTCTCTAATTCTTCCTTTGATTCTTAACAATTACTTTTTCACAAATTCATGCTTTACAAGTCTGTATGCGCCCTTTAATTTATCTTAACAAAATCAACATGTACAAATAGAGTTCTGGAAACAGGTTGTTAGAAGATATTCCTCTTTTGTTTGTAAATTGTCCATTAATGATTCCAAGGTGACTCCTAAGTCTTAATAAAGACATTAAAGAGTAATAATGTAAAATACTTTAAAAATCTAATTAAATATGACCCATGCTGAAGTCATTTCAACACTGCAAAGTTTTGTAAATGCAGATGCATCGTGATCCAGCATCATCCATTAGAGTGAGTATACTCTGCATCTAGTTAGTGACTCATTGTTATGGTCTGTTCTACTTGTTTAGGGTTCTGTTGGAAAACATATGTCACCTGACCAGTACTTGGTGACAGTAACCTTTAGGATAATACAAATTCATTCCTCACTGGAATGTGGAATGTTTATTCCTCTATTTCCTCATTCCTTTATTTCCCAAATAGATGTTTTTATGATACAGACAATTCAACACACTCATTGAGGCATATTTTATCAGATATATCTGCTACTTTGGATTATCAGATGAGGGAGCCTTCCGATTCACAAATCTATCCATTGTGAGTGTGGATGACAACAATTAGTGCTCATTCCTACTTTGCTCTGCCCAACCCAACTAAAATTTATGAGTGAACTGATTATATTGTGTTCTTGGTTGTGTCTGAGACCCAACACATACATTAACCGCATCAAATAATCATCTGATTTTTCAGGATTCCTTTGCCAAGTGCCTACCCTGTGACATGGAGACCTCAAAAGCTTATCCAGCCTGTGGGCCTTTCTAATAATTCATTTTCTGCCTCTCTTCCTCTCACGTTCCTGTTCTACCCAATTCCTGTTCTCTGTGATAAACTCACCCCCCTGCCCTTTACCTGAATGTGAAGTTGTCATTTGGCCAATGACATGGTTTTTGAAAACTGCACCTCAATCACAACTGTACCACTCTCCCATGACAAGCTCTTGTTTTAATTGTGATCAATTTAAAAACATCTGTGTGTCTGAAAGTTGGGACTCTATTTTTACCATTCAACTCAGAAAGGTGGTTTCTATCTGCTTGGGCTTATAATTTTGCTCAACATTTGCTCCTAGGATAGATCCTGTAGTGTGTCATTTTAGCAGAGGATTTGACAGACAATTGTCAAAATTAAGCATTCAAGTAATGCTTTCCTACACAAGAAGTTGGAGCAAAGAGTGAAGGAAGCCTTCCTGGCATGGGAGCCCACGGCCCCACATTGCTGCATCTCTGGCATATCTTAGCCTTTAATAAAAGAGTTTTTATGCACCATCCTGCTTATCTGTGTGTTCACAGGTGTGTGAAAGACTATCATCTGCAGAATAAAACACCCTGTGGCACCATGACAATAAAAAGTGGTGACTCTCATCTATCTTTGCCTGAGGATAAGAAGGCTTGAGAACACAGAGAAATAGAATGTGGAAGAGAAAGAAAAGGCCACAAGCAAAGTTTAAATTGTTTCCAATTTGGGTCAGCAGAAGGGGTATGCCCCACACAGAGCTGGGAGGCATTGACCTTGCAATCCACCAAGTGCAGCTATAGACGTGGCAAGATGGTCCAGTACAAGGCCCTGGTTGGCACAAATGCAGTTGTGACCTAAATTAAGGAAGCAGAAAGCCACATTTAAAAAAGCTAGATAAGAACCTAATCGCATCTTTCTGGAAAGAGAGAGAAAGATATTGTTAATAGAATAGATTGGGGAGAAAGGACAAAAGTACAAAGAAATATCCTGACGAGTAGACAAATTCCCTTTAAATACAAAACTGAGGAGCCCAGTTTTAAAGGATAAATCTGGCCAAGTGGGCTGAGAGTACGTTTATTTAGTGGCTATACCAGCTTTATCCTCTCTGGTGCATGAAACATGCCACTAAACAGGATGAGCTCTTTCTGTCTTGAGCACAAGACAAATTTTATCTTAAAACATTTACTTTTAATGGTCCAAACTATTCCAAACCTCTCTCTCTATTAAAACATAAAATAAATTAAGGGCAGCCTGGGTGGCTCAGTCGGTTGAGTGTCAGACTCTTGATTTTGGCTCAGGTCATGATCTCACGGTTCATGTGGGGTTTGAGCCTCACATTGAGCCCTGTGTCAAGGGCACGGAGCCTGCTTCAGATTCTCTCTCTCCTCTCTCTACCCTGCCCCTGCTTGTGCTCTCTCAAAATAGGTAAACTTAAAAATTAAAAATTAAAAACAAAAACATTAAATGAATTAGCTGGATCCTGAACTGAACGTCAAGGGTCTTCTCATTAGCAAACTAATGCCACTTTCAGAGTGAGGCAGAGTAAAGATACAGCGTGAAGACAAAAAATTCTCCGTGTCAGTGTTTCCAGCTAATTGTTCTAAAGCACTGTGGCCTGAAGGCCATTCTGCATAGCCCGGGGAAGAGTGTCAACTGTAACCAGAGTGCTGAGGAGGCCTGAATGATAGTATTTCATTGTGGAGGACCGTGGCCACCTGGGCAAACAAACCAAAAACTGGGCCTGGTTTAAAACAACATCGCGTCTCTTCAGACACTTAGCCTCTTGCTAAGCCAGCTACCTGTTAGACAGGATGCCACAGCTTCTGCATCTATTTTCAAAGGTTTCATCAATTCAGATAAGGGGGAGAACACACATTCCCAGACACACAAACTCTAAACGTATGGAAAGGCATCGATTTCCTTGTATTTAGAATGCTTATGCTTTTGAGTCCAGCATTCTGAGTACAAAAGGGAGGTACGTCATCGAAACAGTGGGATATAATGATTTTCCCTGCACTAGAGTAAGGTTTATATCATACTGATGAGCATTTAAGAGAAAAAAAAGGTCTATACATGTGCAGAGGGGACACATTTTACTGGGTTTCTCCCTCTCCACAATTTTACCTTCCCCAGCTTGGATTTATAGGCTTAGGTTTCATAGTGTAATTACCGGGTTTAATATCAGAGAGGAGAGCAGCTTTGGTTTTTAGAGCATGTTTGGTGTTTATTCAAGGGAAACAATCTCCAATACACTTTCATTTTCCTTTCATTTTCATGGGGGGGGGTGTAAGGGGGGATGAATACTGATGTTTATGGAGTTTAAGGGTCTGGCAGCACTGGGAACGGCAGAACTTTGTTTATCCAGAGTCCAGTTTCAATCCAGAGGGTGCCAACGCAAACTTCTCCAGACGATCACGCCAAAAATGTCAGCCCTGTCTTGGAGGAGCAGCCTTCCCAAGCAGGGAGAGGTACTCAGAGCCAGCTCAGTTTGCAACTGAGCTATGGAGACAGCGCGAGCACTAAACCATGCTGTCTCAGACACAGCAGTTTAAAAATATGCTTTTTATCAGATTTTCCTCATATTTTGCCTCATATTTTTTATCACAGCAGGAGCCTGCCATTGCCAGCTAAGCTGATTGACTATGTCCTCTACCAGCATCCGCCTTTGATATTCATGTCTTCAGGAGAGCTCCATCCCTGTCATGTACCCTCTTGCTGGGGTCTCTTTATGCACCCACTATTACTACAGTTACAGCATCTGTCCCCCAACTGCGAAGGAAGCCTTAGCTCATCAGGATCACCTGCATATCTACGAACTGTGGGTGCCATCAGAAATGCAAAATCATCAGCACTTTCCTTCCATTCTTGAGGCATTACATCTTCCACAGCCTTTGGGGTGTTTCATTCTAACAGCTGGAAATTCCTGATTTTCAATACAATTTGCTTCTTCCTCTTCATATTGCTTAGTATCGGGGCCAACTTTGCAAGGCAGTTTTTAATGAATCCATAGCCAGTGTGTTAAATATGTTAGTTGAGTTTTTCCATAAAGCTAAGCTAATATAACATGATTGTTTTCTTAGGCGCCCTGTGGGGAGTAAGGAACATAGAGGGAAGAAAAAGTGGGGGTGTGCAATTGATATAGTTGGTACCTTGCCAAAGTCACCCACCTTTCAGGACCCCCCACCAAACAGTGAGCCGATGGCCCTCACATTCACTGAACTTTTTAAAATAAGGAGCTCATCTATAGACTGGAGCCAAGAACTCAAACTTGAAGTCCAAGCCTTTGGGAAAGGCTACCACGGTGGGGAAAATGAACTCTTAATAACAAGCACAGACAAATTTCAACAGTGAACTCTACGCCACCGCCACTTTCCTTCCCAGAATTCTTGTCACTTCAGAACTATCGAAAAAGATCACCACCAAACTGGCTGTGGTGTTAATCAGAGGAAATAAAAGACTGAGAGCCGTACTTGTTTTCTGTAACTTGTGCTGCCTGTGGTATTTGTCCAGTGCCTGGTATGTATGCAGCAGATTCTCAAGTGCTGGGGAATATTTCTGGTTACTCCTGCGTGAGTTCACTACTGAGTCCTGTAAGCGCTGTCGGTAGCCAGAGCAGTTCATTTAAGCAGTTCATTAAGCTTAAACATTTAAAACTGTGAAGGGAGAAGATAGTATTAAAAACTGTTTAAACAATAAAGTGTAATACACTAGTTAAAATCCCAGACTGGAGCCAGACTACTTGAGTTTCAGTTCCAGCCATTTATTGGCCGTAGGATGTTGGGCCAGTGTCCTGTCTTTGGTGTAGCTTAGTTTTTTTTCTCTCATCTGTAACACTGGGTATAATAATGGCATTTAGTCATTTTATTAGAATGAAAAGTAGTTAAGTTGCTATCTGTAAAGTGTTGGTGCTTGGTACACAATAGTGCATTTAGGTAGCATTTGTCAAGTGAAAGAAGGGACTATCAAGATGTAGTCATTGATTGGAAGATATTTCCTTGTCTGATTCAGCACCATAGAAAGAAAGAATACATATACTGCTCGGAAGAACTAAATCTATCAACTATAAAAAACTGCAGTAACACAGTACATATTTAAATTAAAATAAACTTTAGGAAACTAAGCATTCAAAGCCTTGTTAATGTTGTTAAACAAAATGATAGAGTTTAAAGCCAACGTGACAAAGGTTTTGATTCCCCGTTCTCACATTTAGAATTTATGTGATGAAAATTTCTGCATTCTCATTTTCTCCTCTGTAAAAACGGGGTTTTATAGCATTTCCTACAATAGGTCGTGAGGACTAAGGAAGTGCTTAGCACAATTTCTGACATACCATGATCATACAGTAATATGGAGATTATTTTTTTCAATTAGGAGGCCATAAAGCATTTTTAGCCATAAAATTTCAATATCTTGTCTAGTAATCAAGAAGTAGGATTCTAAAAACGTAAAAAATCCTAGAAACTTTAGAGATTCAAACAACAAAGACCAGGTTTAAAGATTAACCTAGACCATAAACTTTGCTTTTATTTTGTGACATATTCTGGGACTTGTAGTCAAACCATGGCACCCCATGAAAAGGAACGTCCCTCTCCCTCCACTTTATATTCACAATGAGAGAGAGAGAGAAGTGGAAACATGATATGAGAAACGACAATTGTTAGTAGTTAGAAAAGCTCTCTGTATTTTTCAGGTGTGGCTGAAAAATATGCATAAAACTAGAAATTACTGGGCAAGAATACATAACATCCTAAAAAGATGTTACATAATTACATATTTCCAAGAAATTTAATCTGGAGTTTGTATTTTTATTTCAATTCTTTTGGCACGTTTATTTCAAAGTCACACAGGTTCTGTTTCCTATTAAAGTTGATTTGTCTCCATCTTCCTTCAAACTCCTCTCATGTATGGGATTCAGAGTCACATAATCTTAGAGCTAGAAGACGCTTTGTAAATCATCTAGTGAAATCTCTCCATAAGGAAACTGAGGCTTCAACCGATGAAGTAACCAGCCTAAAGCCACAAAGATGCTCAGAGGCAAAGGCAGGGTTAGAATCTAGAATTCCCAGTGTTCTTCCCACTTAATTCAGTGGAATGCAAGAATTTTAAGTTGCTAGAGAAGTGACAACAGCTATCACTTTTAGTATTTTGTTTGCAAGGTCTGCATGTGTAAGACTGTTTATTTCCTTTCAGATACTGTATCTACAGCTCGGGTACCTGTCACCAGGTGAATAATGGTGCCCAGGCTGCACTCTTCTGTAGAAGTTTTCACTTTTCAGTTTTCCCAGATAGACGGAGTATTCAATTTTACTACTTGCTTCCATTACACACACACACACACACACACACACCACTTTCACTATTTTAACCTTCTTAACACACACTACACATGTGTGTATACACGTATGTATACACACATATATGTAATGTACACATACACACACATATGTGTGTACATATAATGTGAAACTTAAAGAAATATGCTGAGGTCCAAATAAATACAATCTTCAATTGCTAGCAGTCCCAGCTAAATCCAATCTTGGCTTTCTGTTCAAATAGAAAACAGTATTTACAATAACTTTGAACTTAATCTGAGAGTAGACTGGGGTAAATAGACAACTATTGAGTCTAGAATCTGGAAGCCTTCAGACAACTATTGAGTCTAGAATCTGGAAGCCTTCAGTTAACGATATTTAGTATTTCCATGGGTTTTAGTGATCTCTGTTCATAACTCGTCACAAATAAGGTATGGCATTCTCTGGGAAGAACTCTGAACAACTTTCTTATTATCTGAGTTCCCAACTCTGCTATCATTTTGAGAAAGGGAAAACTGATTTAGTAAAAATCTGTAAGAGATTTAGCTTTACATCAACTGTCTGATGGAGAGTCTGTTGTTATTTCCTTTTTTAAAAAAGCTTTTGCTTATTTATTTGTTTGTTTATGTATGTATGTATGTATGTATATATGTATGTATGTAGAGTATGTGAACAGGGGAGACGCAGAAAGAGAAAGATAAAAGAAAATGCCAAGCAGGCTCTGTGCTATCATCACAGAGCCCGAGAAGGGGCTCAAACTCATGAACCATGAGATGATGATCTGAGCCAAAAGCAAGAGTTGGACACTCAACTGACTGAGCCCCTCAGGTGCCCCTGTTGTTATTTCCATTTTACACTCGAGGAGACTAAGCCCCAGGAAGGTTAAGTAATTTGTTCAGTAGGTAATATATCAGAGATATGAACCCCTACAATGGGGCTGCAGAGGCCAGGCTCTTTGCTACAACACTTACAACCTCTCTAACAAGCCAGGTGAGTCTTTAGGAGGAGGGCAGGGTTCTATTCTCTTCCACCTGAAATGTGGGGGGAAATCCAATTATTTAGCAGCTTTATTGTCCCTTCGTTTATTCTTACCTTACTTTAAATTCAGAGAGCAAATCGATACTCTATTTAATAAATTATGCATTATTCCAAATCACATATTATTATTATGTATTTGATAATACATGTAGGCAAAATATCATAGAGTTTCAAAGTATGTATATAAAATACATATGTGATTTTGTTAAGAATATCTTTCATTACGAGCCTAAGTGTCCGTCAACAGATGAATGGACCAAGAAGATGTGGTTTATCTATACCATGGAATACTACATGGCAATGAGAAACAATGAAATCTGGCCATGTGTAGCAACATGGATGGACCTTGAGGGTGTTATGCTGAGCGAAATAAGTCAGGCAGAGAAGGACAAATATNAAATGGTGGGGGAAAGGGAGAGAGGCAAACCATGAGAGACTCTTGAATGCTGACAAAAACTGAGGACTGATGGATGGGGGGGGAGGGGGGGATGGGAATGGAGGAGGACACTCGTGGGGATGAGCACTGAGTGTTATGTGGAAACTAATTTGACAATAAACTATTTGTAAAAAAAAAAAAAAGAATATCTTTCATTACTACTACACTTTGGATATGTATTCAGGTTTTTTTAATTGTTTTTTTTTTCTTAAAGTTGAAGGCAATTAATCATGCTCCTCCTTGGAAAAAATTATAATACTCAAGCAACAAACTCTGAAACTTGCATATAAAGAGAAAATAGTATGTAATCAATAGTATATAATCAATCAATCTGTAAGAATCAGCAGCAGCAGATTTTTCTAGCATATCTCATTAGAACCTGGTTACCTACTCACACTGACATGCAATGTTAGAAGATGATGTCCTGAACTTCATGAACTAGTATCTAGGGTTCGTCCTCTGTGTTCTCTGGGCACTCTTCCCACTGTCCTTCTAGGCCTCACACTGTATAGTGCCTAGAGCCAAATATGGGGTGGCTTCCTCCCTGGATTGTAAAAGTCATCCACGGAGGGCTCTGTGTCCCCCTAAGCCTCAGGCCAGGGGGATTCTGAACTCTAGGTATAAAGATGGAAGCTTTAGACAGTGCCAGCTTCACCCCCCACCATAGCTGAACTGAGTTGCTGCATGTGTAATGATAGAAATTTGCAAGGGTGGACGCCATGGGAATGAGTGCCTTAGAGCCTTGCTGAAGGTAGACATCAGCCATATGTGGAGGTTGGCAGTGGGAGGAGAGGAGAGCTGAAAGCTATGGAAGGGAGCAGGACAAAGAGAAGCAACAGTTGGCATCAGAAAGAGGGGGTGGGCTGGGAGGACTGAGAAAAGTAGTGGCTGTGCAGGTGTGCTCTGTTCAGGGAGGACGGACTCAGAGTTGGTGTCTCCAACAGGAAGCTGAAGATTCCACTATTGCAGAGCAGGTCCACCCCTAGTCTTCAGAAATCTTCCAGGAAGATTCTACTGTTTCATGGGTAGAGGGATGCTAAATCTGAGATCACTAGGTGGGATTATCATGCTCTGAAACTTGAAGAGATAGAAAGAAGTAAGAAACTTTAACTCTTTCTAGGTAGCGTGTGTTATTAAAAACCCTTTGCCTCCAGGGGCAGCCCAATGGGTACAAATATTACATAAGATATCAAATCTTAAAGCTCTTCCTGACTTAAGCCCAATGTACACAAAAAATGCCTCCCTTATTTGCTATGAAATGCTCTGTTTTACAATTAGAAAACAGGCTTCAAATGCCATTGCCCTTAGGATCAGGACCATACAATTTTTATTCTTACTAAATGGTTGAGCCTTGTTGTGTCTACAGTTCAATAAATATTAGTTCAAGGGGAGAGAACTCTAGACAACTGAGCTACTGAAACAGGGGGGACCTAAAAAGATGTGCTGAGTATCTTAAAGAAAACTGAACCATGCTGTATTTCCTTCCCAGACTGTATCCTCAATAAGCCAGGCAAAGCCAAGACATAACCATAACCAAGACAGCAAAGAACATTAGGCAAGGACTCTGGAGTCTTCTCACCATCTATAATTCTTGATTTTCTCATTAGTAAAAATCAGGAAGTTTTAGAAGACTCCTAAAGTTACTTTAAATTTTAATATTATAATTGCCTATGTGTTTTTAAAAATTCACTTTAAGCCAGCAGAATTATTTTTTTCCAATAAAACCTGACATGAGAAAGAAATAAAAGCACTATTCTGAGTAAAAATGGGATTGGGAAGCCCAAACCCTGTTTGGGTCTGTTTGTCAGACTCTTTATCTCCTCAGGTAACCCTAAGGGAACATCAAGGGGTTCTAAAGAGAAACTCATCTTTGACATTTGTGGAGCCCAGAACAAGAGTATAAATGGAATCTATCCATCTAAATATTTTAAATGAACCATTAAAAGTAAAACTAAACAACCACTAAGTAAAACATATTATGTCCTCCTACTTTGTCAAATATATATTCATAAGGATCAAGAAGAGCATGTTCAAATCTAGAATTCTTGGACTCCTGAGTTTGTGATGGAAAATTCTGGAATGAGGTTAGGCCAGCTCTTGGCTCTCTGCCCCTGGTACTCAGTCTGTAGTCTGCTCACAGCTTCTTGCCATTCCCAGTTGCATCCCCTATAGCAGAACTTCACGTGAACTCTGTGAGCACCAAGCCCACAAACAGATACTCCGTCCACAGCCTCCGCAAATATGCCTGTGGTGCATCCTTAGATGGTAAAGCTTAGGGGAGACAACCATTCAAGTTCAGGCCATCAGAGCAAAGAAATCCAGTCTGGGGTATGTAGACCATGATCTAGACAGCAGGCATAGGGTCCTGGTGGGACATTCCATGAGCCCCACAGACCCCAGGGGGGCCCAGACCTTCATGGGGAAGGTTACAAACACCAAGGAAAGATGGTCGGAAGTGCAGAACCTTGGCCCAAAGCCCCTCCTGCCCATGTCTAGGGTAGTATAGACTAAATAGAGTTTGAAAACCGTCCATGTGGGTCTCTGAGGAGTCTCCTGGAAATGCAGCTTGGTGGGATATTTAGTGGACGTCAAAGGCAGTTCATCACAACCAATCCCATCGTCTATGCCTCAGGACTGCAGCGTCAGCCCCTGCCTGCCAACCTCACAGCTTCTGGACTTGCCAGCCCCATGACAGCAATGAGACAATTCAGTCCTTAAAATAAACCCTAATATATATAATTTTATTCATAATATTTTAATATTATTTATGATAAGTATACATCACATATAAAGTGTGTGTGTATATATATATATATATATACACACACACATCAGACCTTCTGTTTGGCATTTATGTTATATGACCGGGGGCTAGTTCTGGACTTCTTCAACAGTTCATTACTGCTGTCAGTATCAGAATAGTAACAGCCACCTCGGAGCTAGTGAAGGATTAAAGTGGCATAAAGTACGACAAGTATATTCTACTGAGTTTGACGCTGAATAACAACTTCAAACACATATAATTTTACCTTTAACACTGGGGCAAAATCTCTTAAGCTAGAAGTTAGTTCACAGACAACCATCAAAACTGCACTCAGCATAATTTAGTAAGTGAGACCATAGGCTTCAGATTTAAGCCACTGATGTCTGTGTGTTTGCTCTACTCTATCTCACTGGAGGTTCTGGGCTGGTCACTATACTTCTCTGTGCTCCTAGCTTCTCATTTGTAGAATCTATCTCATAGAGTTGTGGGTTTTTTTTGTTTGTGTTTTTGTTTTCTGTTTTGTTTTTTATTTTTGTTTGTTTATTTTTGAGAGAGAGAGACAGAGAGAGCGAGAATCTTAAGCAGACTCCATGCCCAATGCAGAGCCCGATGAGAGGCTGAATCTAATGACCCTGGGATCATAATCTCGTCAGAAATCAAGAGTCAGATGCTTAATTGACTGAGCTACCCAAGCGGCCCCTCTCATAGAGTTTTAATGAGAAAAAAAGCCAAGATGATATATGTGCAACAATGAGAATAGGGTCCTGTGTCTTGGAAGCTCTCAGTATCTGTAACTTATCATTATTACTGTTATAATATTCTTTATTTAAAGTTTTTATTTATATATTTTGAGACCAAGATAGAGTGTGAGCATGAGTAGGGGAGGGGCAGAGAGAGAGGGAGAGAATCTGAATCAGGATCCATGCTCAGCACGGCGCCGACCCAGGCTCAATCTCATGACCGTGAGATCAAGACCTGAGTTGAAATCATGAGTTGAACAATCAACCGACTAAGCCACCTAAGTGCCCCAGTTACAACATTCTTAAGTCCTTAACAAATGTATATTAACACTTACAATGTGCCAGTCAGTCAGCTAGGCACATGTATATTAATACTTACAATGTGCCACACAGTCAGCTAGGCACAATCCCTGCCCCACAGAATGATGGCCTGACTTACATGAATGCAAAACTCTTGAGAGTTTGAATGATTATTCATTCCTACCATATTGACTTACATTTTATTTTTCCTAAGTTTATTTTTAGTTTAAGCTCTTATATTTGAAGGCATGACCAGTTCTCAAATACAGGGCACAGACATCAAACAGTAAGAACTTGGGATGCTTTGGAAAACAGTCTGGCAATGACAGAATTTATACAATTTTTGGACAATAGCATGGCAGCTTGGAGGAAACAGCTCATTGTCCCAAACCAGTATTATATTCATAATTAGAAACAACATCACAGCCAGGATGCATGCAAATCTAAACTGTTTCTAACCCACGGAATCTCACAACATTTAATTTGTAAAGTAATTTCACTGATGACTTTTTAGGGCTGGCCCACTGGAAGAAATAAAGTTTAAGTAAAAAGATTGTTTGTTCCTGCCTACTAAAAGACATTTAAGGAGATGGCATTTAATATGATAATGGCATAAATTTCTCTGTTACATATCAATTGAAGGTTACTTTTTAAACATAAACATTATATTTGTACGAAGGAAAGCAAGACCAGGAATGACAATTGTCATTTTTATGGAAGCCAGATCTCTCTAAGATAATTGCATGTGTACATTCAAGGATAGAGATTTATAGCTGAAGCACACTTTGTAGATTTCAGTGACAGATACAGGCCTTGAAATACATCTCCAATACAGGAGATCAAACAGATTTTTTTTTTATTTTTAGTTAAAGCTCATGATAGCACAGTAAGAAAATGAGCTGACAACTTACTGAGTTAATCTCTCCCCTTTCACCTCCTGCACAATAGATTCTTCACAGTTCCTACCACTTTTATTGTATCTTATCGCAGACATTCTCCCACATCACACCTGGAATTTGTGGCCACTGAGTCAGGCCCCTGAGCTTTTCCTTGCTGGTGGGAGGCTCTGGCACTGAGGCTGTCCTGGGTGTATGAGTAAGAAGTGCCGCTAACGGGGTGGAGGGAGGGAAGGGGATTAATCTAAACTAAGCCCAGGGGTTCTCTAACCCTTGGAAAAACTGGTCTTATCCCTGGAGCTGCACTCTTGTCTGCAAGTGTTAAACCTTATAACAACCTAGGGAAACATAACAACTACAATTCACCCAACCTCTAGTTCATCGGGGTGTGGAGTGTCAAATTGCTGTGAGCTCCATATATTAACATACTGAAGAGCTGAACCAACACCTCAGCTTGTTTCTCTGAATAAGAAATTCATGGAATCTCAGTCATGCAAAGGACTTTTAATAGTGAGGGGTGAAAAAAAGTGAATAAAGGATTAAAGGAGTTCAGATGACAGAGAGAGAGAAGGGAGAGACAGGTGTGGAGCGCCCAGAAAATAGCATGGCGAGAAATGAAAATCTAAACTATTCAAGCTAAGTCTTACCATAACAAAGAAAATGTTCAGTCCTCCAAATGTTTCCAAGTCCTAGCAAATGCCTCACTTATGTTAAGGGAGATTTTACACAGTAAAAATTGCCTACAGCAATGGAATTTATATGAGCCTTTGGTGTGGTATAAAATAAGGACTCCATGGCAAAGAGGAAAGGTGACTTGGGGTCAGACAAATCCATGTTCAAATCTTGTATCTACCAACTCATATCTGGGTGGTCTTGGCCAAATCACTTAGTTTACAGCCTTAATTTCCTCAACTGTCAAAAAGAAGTAGTTTATTGTAGAGTCTAGTCTCTAATGGGTGTACTGTAAGTGGTGGTTATTATAAAAGAATATGACCTTCAGTTGGAAAAATACTGAGCCAGGGGCACCTGGGTGCCTCAGTGGGTTAAATGTCTGACTCTTGATTTTGGCTAAAGGTCATGATCTCATGGTTCATGGGAGTGAGTTCTGTGTTGGGCTCTGTGCTGACAGGGAGGTGCCCACTTGGGATGATTCTCTCTCTCTGCTCAAATATGCTCATCCTCTCTCTCTGCTCAAGTGTGCTCATGCGCATGCTCTATTTCTAGTGAATAAACAAACATTAAAAAAAAAAAAAGAAAAATACTGGTCTGCAAATCTCTGGCAAACATATGAAGTTAAAGCAGTCAATAGATAGAGTGGTCATACATTCCAGTTTGCTCAGGACAATCCCAGTTTATACCTGTTGTCTTGGTATAATTATTAACAGTGCTTCCTTTCATTCTGTGACAGATCATGTGGTTGTTCTGGCAATGGGCCAAGTATGCACTGGTCAGCTAAAGCAGAAACGAGCAGGTGCAGGCATAAGGCAACTGAGAGTTCTAATGAAAGAACAGAGGGGCCCTAGCAAACCAAGGGGATCTGCTGTCGAGCTCTCAAACTAGGTCAATCGCTTACTCATTAGAGTCCGGTTCCAGGAAGAAACTGTCCTTATACATACAGAGTTTTAGGAATACTTTTGTTTTACCAAATATTGTTGGGTTGATACTAGGTGCTGAGTATTACCTTAAGAGTGCCAGTCTTTTAAATATGTCTATTCCTAGGGTGCCCGAGTGGCTCAGTCGGTTAAGCATCTGACTTCGGCTCTGGTCATGATCTCACAGTTTAGGAGTTTGAGCCCTGCATCGGGCTCTGTGCTGACAGCTCAGAGCCTGGAGCCTGCTTTGCATTCTGTGTTTCCCTCTCTCTCTACCCACCCCCCCACTCATGCTCTATCTCTCTGTCTCTCAAAAATAAAATAAATATTAAAAAATGAAAAAAGTCTATTCTACTGCTCTAGAAAGACCCATGTTATTTCATATTATAATAATAACTAGAGTTTTTAATAAAGGTCAAGTGGGAAGATTTTTAAGGAATATTGAACTTTGCCTAAGAAGGAAGCAACAAAGGATAGGTTTAGAGCCTGGCTTGAAATTTGGGTAGCTATTTGCCGGCAGACGAGGGGGAGACCATCTCTTTTCCCTGGGTGAAGTGCTTGAGGACAGAGACATGAAGGATGCCTGACCTGTCCAGCCAATCCTGAGAAGTCAGATGTGAGAACAGAGTATATTTTATAATGGCAGATGAGGCTGGAAAGGACCTGAGTCAGGTGAGGACAGCCTTGTACAGGCCAGAATAATCTTGAGCCAACTAAGAATTATTTTATGTAATAAAATGACTGAAGGGGATGAGGATCTCAGCATGCTGTCAAAACCAAATTCCTGGGTTGGTAGTACAATTCCTGACAACAACTATTTGAGAAGAGAAAAGGTTACAGGGAACCTAGCATATTGACAGATATTTGTTCAAATTATATGTCACAACTGCTGAAACTAAACAGAATTAGTTCTTCATTTTATTGCTTTCCAGGTCGCCTTTATTTTTTCAAGTGCCTCTTCCTGAGTCTGGAAGTCCCTTCCTGACTAATTGTGAAGTCTAATGTCCCTCTGCCATTAGGAGGTAAGGACAATTTTCTCCAGGCTGCTGTCAGCTAAAAACCATGGAGACAGTGTGAACCATGGTATAAACTTGCGAGTGGATAGAATTAATAACTTTGTAAATGTTTTGTTGTGTTGTTTTTATTCAGCTCTATCCCTCTGTGGTCTTGGACAAGTTGATTAACAGAATCTCAGACATCTAGCGATAATAAATCTTGTACGAGCTTTATGTCTAAACAGAGGTATTCATCAAAAGTAGGGTGTGGCAAGAAAATGCTTGTCCAGTCATCTCATCCCTTAATTAATGCATTTATTCAACAAGGATTTACTCTGGGCCAGGAAATATTATAGGTGTCATAAGGATACAAAATTTGATGAGCTATGGTTCCTGCCTTAAAAGAGGAAAGAGTCCCTTAGATAAACCCAGGAATACATGGCAGAAGGTAATAATGTATATAGAGGCATTCTGGGGTAAGGCCAGTGATACTAAGAACATATTTAACATTTTCTTCTTCTGTTCCAAGTGCTTAGAAATACCAGACAAAACTGTTTGTTTTTTTCCTAAAAACATATAGCTGATCTCGAATGCAAGAACGGGAAAACTTTAGGTACAAGATACATTAAAAAAAAAAAAAAGTTGAGGGACATCTGGGTGGCTCAGTCGGTTGAACATCTGACTTTGGCTCAGGTCATGATCTCATGGTTCCTGAGTTTAAGCCCCACATTGGGCTCACTGCTGTCAGTGCAGAGCCAGCTTCGGATCCTCTGTCTCTCCCTCTCTGCCCCTCCCCAACTGGTGTGTTCTCTCTCAAAAATAAATGAAACATTAAAAAAATTCACGGTAGTAACTGGAATGACTTATGACTTACAAAGGAAAATCTTAGGAATGTAGTTTTAACAACCACATGGTGATAATAGTTTAAAATGCAAACTGTGTATAAAAGGAAGTCAAAGTGGGATCACTGTCTAAAGTTGGGAGCCAAGAACAAGCTGACTACCACACAAGGGAACTGGAATATATCTGTCCTCTGGTGGGGTTGAAGCGTAAAGCCAGCAGCCCACCCTGGCTCATAAATATAAATAATAACTGTGATGGATGGCAATCCATGTTCAGGGACTGGGCTTGAATCTGAGCCATGTGGTATGGGAATGTAAAGAGCAGAGACATTAGTTAGAAAACCGTAGAGCCTAATTATGTAACAGCTACAAAACCCCCTTATAGCGGACCACCACCGCTAGGCCACGCATGGACGAATGCAAACACGGAAAATGAGGAATTCCACTATCAGTGGGAGACAATGAGCAATAAAAGGAAAAATTTACTCCTAGGGAATCAGAGATAAGAGGGATACATGAAAACCACAAGATTATGAAATAAGCAGAAGCAATTAGGCAGACATGAAAAGGAATCAAGAAGAAATGTAGCCAGCTCAAAAAACAAAACAAAACAAAACCCTAGGTCACCAAGATGGCAGCATAGGTCGTTCCTCAATTTGCTGCCTCTCATAAGAAGAACAACTAACAAATATTCAAGCACAAGACACCACTGAGAGAATCCAAGAACATGGGGGTGAGGCTGAGGCACTCTGCCTGTACCACAGAGACCAAGACAGACTGCATTAGAGGGCAAGAGAAGCAGCGGCACACTGATGACACTGACCTTCCTCCAGGCCGGCACAGCCCCATGTGAAGCGGTCTCCCCTGAACCTCAGTTCTTACAGTTGGGAAAACAGAGCCCAAGGGAATCAACGAGGACCCCCAACCCCCACCCCCGCATTGCTTTTCCAAGACCCCTTACTCATACCATAGGGATTGTAGGGGGATCTGTGGGGATCAACCACAGGGAATCTATGACGGAGAAGGAGAACAGGCTTGCAGCAACCAGGACACGGGGTCTTGGCAGACCAAGTTCATACCCATCATGCCTAAGCAGTAATCGCAACCCGTGGTTTTGCTCACCTGCAGAAGCAAGTCGGGGGAGCGCTCTGACCAAGGAACTCGGTGAGGTGCAGATTAGCCCAATTCAGATCCTCAAACAAGCAATTTTACTAGCCCTAGAGCCCAGTTTGCCGAAGCCCAGGCAAGGAGCTGCATCAGAGCCCCCTTACTGTGGAGGGTGTCTTCTGCCCCAATCTGACCAGAATCACCGGCAACGACTCCTTGAAGCCATGGGCTCCAGGGCTGCTCCACTTGAAAGGTGAGCAGGAACAGCTGATCACCCCCCAGAGCAAAGCCAGGACCAGGTGTAAAATATTCCCATGATATATGCAGGCAGAGTGATTAGTTCATAGCCAAAGCTGAAGCTCCCTGCTCCTCATGGGAAATGGAGAGAAGCCTGGAGCAGCCCCTTCCCTTCCCACCCAGGCAAGGGAAGTGATACCCAGCCCCACCTGCTGTGGAGTGTCTTCTCATCTAATCAGTGCCTCCCTCATCTGACTAGAAAAGCTAAAGACAACCCCTGAAAGCCCAGCAGTGATTGAGCCAAAAGGCTGGCAGGTGGAGCTGATAGTGTGCAGAACAAAGCCAGCAGCTGGCCGTGTTCAGTCAGGGAACCCAGGGTTTGGATCGGCTTGAGTTAAGATGACAAACAGCTTTACCAGCTTTAGAGTTGCTTCAACCTTTGGTAGGGAGAAAGGGGGTCTAATTCATAGCCCTGCTCATTGCTGAAGACAGCCTTCAACCTGTCTGACCAGGGAACCGAACCAGAGCACGTGGGAAGCAGCAGAGCCCATTCAGAGAGCCCTCTGTATAGTGAGTGACACTTAAGCAGCAAGAGAGCACAGCCTGTGGCTTCCTTGTCTGCAGAGCGAAACTGGTGTCCTGACCTGACCAGGACAACCAGGGAACTCAGTACACGCCCTGGCCCGATTCAGGTCCACAAACAATAAGCTCCACAGGTCCTGGGTCCTGTCCTACAGCCGTGTCAGGGCAGGGAAGATAATTCATGGCCCCATTTAATATTGAATACAGTACTCAGTCCCAACCATCTAGTAAACCTGACCTGTGGATCCAGGCAACCCCAGAGCCCATCCCACAGCCTTACATGGGTAGGGAACCAAGTCAGCTATCCTATCCAACTATTCTCAGCCATGGAATAACTCCACCCTCAGAGCTTGAATAGCTGCCTCACCCCAAAACCCCACCTGTCCTAGGATAGTGCCAGAAGACACACTCAAAAACCCAAACTGAGCTGACTGGTGAAAAACTGCCTTTGCCGAGGCAAACCTGTAAAGTCGGATAGAGGAGCCCTATTACTCAAATGCACAGACACCAACATAAGATATCAAGGATCACAAAATTTTGAGTAAAGATGATACCACCAATGAAAACTAATGAAGGTCCAATAACTGACCCCTAAAGAAATGAGTTATGTGAACTGCCAAAGAATTCAGAATAATCCTCTTGAGGAAGATAAGTGAATGGCAAGAAAATATAGACAACTAACAAAATTAGAGCAATGTATGAACAAAAGGGGAAGTTCAACAAGAAAACAGCAACCATCAAAAACAAAAACAAAAACAAATAAAACACAGAAATCCTAGAGTTGGAAAATATAATAACGGAACCAAAAAATTCAATAGAGAGCTTCAAAAATAGACTTGATCATGCAGAAGAAAGAATTGGCCACGTGGAGAACAGGGCATTGGAAACTACCCAGAGAAGCAAAAAGATGTCCATCAGCAGATGAATGGATAAAGAAATTGTGCTATACATATATAGCACAGTATATATATATATATATATGTATATATATATAGGAATATATGTATTTATACTTAGGAATATATATATTTATATTTAGGAATATATATTTAATATATATTAAATACATATTAATTGTTAATTAATTATTAATTAAATATTAATTAATTAAATTAATATGCATCTAATATATTAATATATTTATATATAAATATTTATATTTAGGAATATATATATATATATACACAGTGAAATATTATTCAGCCCTAAAAAATGAGGAAATCCTACCAATTGCACTAGAATAGATGGACCTTGGAGGCATTATGCTAACTGAAATAAGTAGGGAAAGACAAACACTGCATGATCTCACTTATATGTGGAATCTAAGACAAAATAAAATGAACAAAACAAAACAAAAAACCTAAACTTAGAGAAAAGAAACAAAACAAAACAAAAAAACCTAAACTTAGAGAAAAAGAAATTACACTGGTGGTTACCAGAGGTGAAGATGAGGGAGGGAGAATTGGAGAAAGGTGGTCAAAGGTACAAATTTCCAGTTATAAGATAAATAAGCACTAGGGATGTAAGGTACAACAGAATGACTAAGCACTGTTGTGTGACATGTAGGAAAGCTAAGAGTGTTAATCCCAAGAGTTCTCACCATAAGGAGGACTTTTTCCCCCATTTTTCT
The DNA here is from genome assembly GCF_003009895.1 of Hyaena hyaena. NCBI lineage: Eukaryota > Metazoa > Chordata > Mammalia > Carnivora > Hyaenidae > Hyaena > Hyaena hyaena. The sequence continues at coordinate 58,561 of NW_024082475.1, forward strand.
TTTTCCTTTCCTTTCTTTTTATTGTATTTATATGAGAAACAGATGTTAGCTGAACCTATTGTGGCAATCATTTCACAATATATGTAAATGAAACCATTATGCTGTGCAACTTAAACTTATAGTGTTGCATGTCAATTACTTCTCAATAAAACTGGAAAAAGAAGGGGCACCTGGGTGGCTCAGGTGGTTAAGTGCTCTATTCTTGATTTTGGCTCAGGTCATGATCTCATGGTTTTGTGAGTTCGAGCCACACATGGATTATGTGCTGACAGTGCAGAGCCTGATTGAGATTCTCCCTCTTTCTGTGACCCTTCCTCATTCACATTCTCTCTCTCTCAAAATAAATAAATAAACTTTAAAAAATAAACTGGAAAGAAAAGAAAAAATCTAAATAGACAGGCAAAAAGATACAGCTAAAGAGAAAATTGGGAGAGAGAACAGAGAAAATCTCCCTTAAAAGAACACAAAGAAATTAGAAATGGAAGCAAAGAAAGCCAAGAAATATGAAAAATAGCATGAGAAGCTCCTATAAATATCCAATGATTTTTAAAAATGTCTTATTCTAGAATAGTTTTAGATTCACAGGAATTCATAAAAATAGTTAACTGAGGTCTCATATCCCCTTTACCCAGTTTCCTCCAATGGTTACATCTTACATGTTTCATTTCATATAATTACTGAGAAATTAACATTGGTACAATATGTATGTATAATTGTGTGGATGTCTCCTTGCCCCTCATCATTTTCTGTGTTCTGAAGTCTACTTATTCTGATAATAAAATAGCCACACCTGCTTTCTTTGGATTAATATTTGCATGGCATATATTTTTCCAATCTTTTAGTTTCAGCTTGCCTAAATATATACACAGGTGTCCCCTGCTTTCCAAAAGTTCACATTACACCACTTTGCTTTTATGAAAGATCTACATTAATGCCTGTTTTCATTATGTGAAAGAAATCTGAGGAGGATTTTTGCTTTTATGAAAAAAAGTCAATACTATACTAATGTAGATCTTTCATAAAAGCAAAGTGGTGTAATGTGAACTTTCAGAAAATGGGATATTTTTCCCTTTGTACCTTTCAGCTTACAAAAGGTTTCATAGGAATCTTCTACTTTTGGATAGTGGAGGAAACCTGTATTTGAAAGGAGTTTCTCATAGACAGCATGTACTTGAGTTACTTTTTTAACCCACTCTGTCAAATTGCCTTTTAACTGGTGTATTTAGATCAGTTACTTATTTTTGAAATAAACTTTATTTTTTAGGACAGTTCTGGAGCTACAGAAAAATTGCAAATGTAGTGCAGGAGAGCTCCCATCTACCCCATACTCATTTCCCCCTATTATTAACATCTAAACTGGATAATACATTTGTTGTAATTGATGAATCAATATCGATGCATTATTACTAACTAAAGTCTACACTTTATTCATATTTTCTTAGTTTTTATCTAATATCCTTTTTCGACTCTGGGATCTCATTCATGATACTACATTACATTACCTGTCATGGCTTCTCTTGGCTCTGACAGTATTTCAGGCTTTCCTTATTTTTCAGGTTCTTAACAATTTTGAGAAGTAACGGTCAGGTATTTTATAGACTGTCCCCTTGGGATTTGTCTATTCATTTTCTCATAATTAGACTGGGGTTGTGAATTTTAGGAAGAAATCCACAGAAGCAAAGCACCATTTCATCACATCATATTAAGGGTGTATACTGTCAATATGACTTCTCCCTGTTGATTTGACCTTGATCATTTGGCTGATCTAAAGTCACTGTCATCCAAATAGTTACCTCCCGCCCCCATAGGTAAACTGCCATTTCTTGCTGCTTTTAGTATTTCTTTGCCTTTAGTTTTCAGAAGATTGATTAGGATGTGTCTTGGAATAAGTTTCCTTGAGTTTATTCTGAATTCTGTTAGATTCTTAAATCTTTATATTTATGGGTTCTTGTTTGTTTTTCTAAATCTGGGGAATTTTTATCTATTTTCTCAAGTGCTTTTTCAGTCCTGTCTTATCTCCATCCTTTGGATTTGGATTACACAAATGTTAGATCTTCTGTGGTAGTTCCTGAAGTTCTGCTGCTTTCCCACTCTCTTTGTGCCCCCTATCTATTTCTCTGTGTTTAGATTGGGTGATTTCTGTCTTCGATTTCACTCTTTATTTCCTTTGTCCTTCCCATTCTTCTGCTGAGATCACCCACTGAGTTTTTTGTTTTAGTTTTGTATATTTCAATTAAAAAATTTCCCTTTGGTTCTTCTTTCTATCTTCTATTTCTCTTATGAGACTTTCTATTTTTTTTCCATTTGTGTCAAGCTTCTTTGTAATTGCTCATTCAAGGTATTTTTATGAAGACTGCTTTAAAATCCTTGTCAGATAATTTTAATATCTGTGTCATTCCAGTGTTGGCATCTGTTGATTCTCTTCTCTCATTCAAATTGAGATTTCCCTCATTCCTGGTATGATGAATTGTACCCTGGAAATTTGAGGTATTATGTTTTGTGACTCTAGATTTTATCTCAATCTTCTGTTTTGGCAGAGCTTTTCTGATGTTGCATTAGCACCACCGTGTTACTACTGCCAGGTCAGGGTAGGGGTCCAGGATCCCTGCTGGGCCTCTGGGGCATAGGGGTCTCTCATTACTGCTAGTAAGGGGTAAGGGTTCAGACTCCCCACATCACTTCTGCTGACACTGCGGTGGTGGGCATACTTTCTTACCTCTGGGAGATGGTGGAGGGCCTGGCTCTATACTAGGCCTCCTCTGACACCACCATTAGGTGGTAGGCGAAGTGTGGGCTCTCTAATGGTTTCCACTGATATCACAAGAGGGGAGAGTTTTCTTGTTACTTTCCCTGGGTTAAAACTCCTGGCTTCCCAATCAGGCTTCTCTTATCACCCTGGTGGGTGGGGTGGAAACATCAGATTCTAGTCAGGCAAGGATGGAAGTCTAGACTCACTAGGCCTTTTCTGGGAAAGGTGTGGTTCTCTTTTCCTAGTCTTTTGGATAGAAGGAGTCAGCTTTTCTTGGGGCGTTTTTGTTTACATCCTAGGTGTTTCTGGGTTGCCGCCTCCTCCAGGACCCACTCTGGGATATATGTGGTAAAAATAAAGCCCATGGCATTCACCACCATGTTATCTAAGGTCCTGCCATCCCTAAACAGCCTGCCTATTTCTCACTGCCATTCGGTCTTCTTGCTGTTTACTTTTATGTGATGTCCAAGATTTCTTAGCTGTACTTAGTAGGAGAAACAGGGAGAGGTGCATCTATTTCTGATAAGTGTTTTCAAAGTAGAGCACAGAAAGAATGGTTGGTAGATAATGTTTGATGAGAAACAGTTGAGAACATTTCAGATACGACAAAAACAGGAATTTAAATGGAAAAGACACATTGAGTGCTTGGTAGAATTAAAAATAAGCCTACACTTAGAAACACTGTAAGAAATTTATAGAATATCATGGATAAAGAAAAAAAAATCATAAAAACTACTAGAGAAAAGAAAGATTATCCCAAAGGAATGACAATAAATTCAGCAACAGACCTACCATCAGCAAACATGTATGTCTGAAAATAATTGAATTAATGGATTTGAAAATTTGAGCAAAATTTGCCATTAGCCTAGATTCCAACACAAGCCAAGCTATCGCTTTAGATGAGATTAAAACAGATATATTAACAGACATCATAGAGATTATAAAGTTTTCTACCCACAGGGCCTCATTCAAGGAACTACTTTAAAATTGCTTCCATGAGATAAAAATATATTAAAAGGAGAGTGTGAGATGCAAGAAAAAGGTGAACCAGGACATCAGCAATGCAAGGTGGTAAATCTACAGCAGAAATGACTACAAATATATTAAACATACCATTACTACTAATACTTATAAATAATCAGAAATGATAATCATGAAAAACCAGAGTAAATATTTTAAAACAAGAGTCAATAACATTTGTTAGAAAATGTTAAAAAAAAAATAGGTAACACCTTCGGCATTAAAATGATACTAATTTACAGGGAAGTTTGAAATATACTGGAATATTATCTTATTCAGGAAGAAAAGAAAAATACTTATTAATTCTAACTTACCTAAAACACATTAATTTAAGCAAAAGTTTATCAATAAATGAATAAGTTTGGAATATCTAACTTTCAAAGGCAGAGAGGGGGAAAAAAAGAAACAAGCAAAGCTTATTATCCACCAGAAATCAAGAACAAAGGGGAACAGCCAAGATTGTGAGAGAACAAATTCATACGTAATAATAACTCATGTGAGCAGCAAACCCATGGAATAGAGACAGAGACTCCCAGATGAGATAAAATAATAGCTAGATATACGCTTTTTGAAGAGACTAGTCTAAAAGCAAATGACAGAGAAGGTAGAAAACAAAGGTGTGGGAGAAGATGGATATCAAAAGTCTGCTTAGCAAAGCAATGCAAACATGAAACAGGGTTTCTTAAGCTCAGCATTACTGACATGTTAGGGGAGATGTCCTTTGTTGTGGGAGGCTGTCCAGTGAATTGTGGTATCTATGCCACTAGACACCAATGGCACTATCTCCCCTAGTCCTGAACACTTAAAATATTTTTAGACATTGCCAAATATCCCCAGGAAGCACACTTATCCCTGTTCAAGAACTACAGATTTAAACGGAAATGTACTGAAAAGAAGGGGGGAAAAAAGGACCTTCCATAGTGGACAGAATTCAAAGATGACCAAATATTTTGGTCCCTTGGTGTACATACATCTTTCCTTGTAATTTAGCCAAACACTAATCTAGATGTTGCTGAAATAAGGTTTCAAATCAGCTGACCTATAGAGAGACTATTCTGTATGGACCTGACCTTATCAGGTGAACTTTTTTAAAATGTTTTTTTTATTTATTTCTAGGAGAGAGAGAGAGAGACAGCGTGAGCAGGGGAGGGTCAGAGAGAGAGAAAAACAAAAACTGAAACAGGCTCCAGGCTCTGAGCTGGCAGTCAGCACAGAGCCCGACGCGGGGCTCGAACCCACGAACCGCGAGATCATGACCTAAGCGAAAGTCGGACGCTTAATCGACTAAGCCACCCAGGCACCCCGATCAGGTGAAATTTTAAAAGAGATTGGGCTCTTCCGGAAGTCAACAGAGATTTGAAGTGAGGAGAATTTGATGCAAGGTAGAGTCCATTACTGTCTTTGAACCTGGATGTGGCCATGTGGTGAGGACCATGCATGGGTGTGTTCTAGGCACTGAGTTTTGCCCCTGGGTCTGATAGCCACCAAAAATATGGGGATCTCAGTACTGAAGCTATGAGAAACTGCCATAGCCACACCACCTCTTTGCTCAAATATTTTAAATTTTCTCCATTATTCATATACTTTTACTCTTCCATATAAATTTTTAGAATTCATTTCTCATTTCTCAAGTTTTCTGTATCCCATACTTTTGGCTGTAAAATGAACATAATAATAATACAGAAACAAAATAATGATGACATACCATAGGAGATATTTGCAACATATAGTAGATAATGACTAACAACTTCCAGAATACATATAAAGAACTTTTAAAAACAGTGAGAAAAAAAATAGCACATCCGAAAATAAGTCATGATACTGAATTGCAATTCATAGAAGAGGAAACTCTAATGGCCCTAAGATATTTTCTAAAATGTTCAAACTCAATGATAAGGAAATACAAATTATTATGCCCCCCAAAAGTGGTAATCCACCAATATTAGGAACTCTTTTGTAGTTTCTTTAAATCAAAATGTATAACAATTTAAAAATTCAAGACTATGAAATACTGGCAGTGGGAGCACACCAGCATTTTGGAGAAATTTGGCATTCTCTAGTAAACTGTTTAAAGTAAATACCTTAGGGTCCAACAAGACCATGTTTAGATGAACATTTAGAGAGACCCTTACAGCAGCAGACAGTGGAGACACAGCTATGAAAAGCTATTCAAGTATACATTTTATGGAAGGGAAAAAAACTGCCTAAAAGCTTATAAATAGGGAAATAAATATGTGGACTCCTCATATGAAGAAAAACTATACAACAGTTAAAAAAAAATCAACCTGGCTACATCTCAATTACAAAATCCTAACCAGAAATTAAACAAGACAAAACCAAACCAAACCCCAAGAAACAAAACATTACATCTATTATAAAATCATAGCAAAAAAATGCCATATATTATTTATGGAAGCATATATAAGTTTTGTTTTGTTTTTGTCTTAAAATATAGATGAAAAGGATACACAACAAATTCATGATAATGATTTTCTCTGGGAAGAGAGAAATAAATATTATTTAATATTTAATAATTCATTGCTTAATAAATATATACAAGTAACATTATATATTTTTGTGCAATATATATTCTCAAATGTATACTGTATAAGTAAAGTTCTATTTCTTTTTTAAAAAAATTTTAATGTTTACTTATTTTTGAGAGAGAGAGAGTGAGCATGAGCGGGGGAGGGGCAGAGAGAGAGGGAGACACAATCCGAAGCAGGCTCCAGGCTCTAAGCTGTCAGCACAGAGCCTGATGCAGGGCTAGAACCCACAAACTGTGAGATCACGACCTGAGCCGAAGTCGGACACTTAACCGACTGAGGTTAAGTGCCCCAGTAAAGTTCTATTTCTTAAAAATACTAAAAACAAATAAGACAAAATGTTACCAATATTACTATTGTTTTTCTATTTTTTAATATCTCTGAAATTCCTCAAAATAAAAAAGAACGGAGGAGCCTAGAGGAGACACATCAGAAAAATCTCTGGGCAAGACCTTGGGTGACAGAAGGCAGAGGATAAAAACCTTCCTAGGAAGAAGCCAGAAGGAATAGGGAAGTCGTTTCAACCAATGGTTTTCTGAGGTGCCTGTGAATTCTGAAGGAAGGAGGCTGAGATGGCATGAATTGAACTCAGGTGACCAGGGCTTTGGACACTTACCTGCATTTTAATTCCAACAGCTCCATCTGTGTCTATTGTATGAAATGGGCTTCCATGCACACTGTACTTGAACTCAGGGTCCCACTGATAAAGGCCAGAGATTCTAAGGCCAGCCCAAATCTCTCACAGACTCGTGAAAAGTGGCTCAAGGTAATGTTGAAAGCTGGTCACAGAGGCCCAGGTAAACTGCTGTCCCGACCTTCTCCAGGGCTTAATGTTTCTGGCTCCCCTCTGGTTTGAGGAAGTGAATCCTCAGATTTATGGACTGAGCCTCGGGTAAATTCTTAAAATGGCCTGGAGATGCACCATTCCCAGCATTCAGTATGTAGTGGCCCATGAAAGACCTCTTAGGGGTTGCATGACTACTTATTGATTGTATCATTTTGCCGAGTATGGAAAGTCACAGATTTTTTCTTTTCAAGATTTTGTTTAGAAATAATGGCACTGTGTAATTTCAGTTGATTGACATCTTTAAGTTGTCATGGCATGTTACTTGTTAGCACAAATACCCCCGGTCAAGGCTTTGTTTATAGAATTCAAATGAACATGCTTTAGTCCCAATGAAACCTGAAGAACAAAGAATATGAACAAAGAACAAAGAATATGAATATTTGCCTTTTAAATAATATTTATCGATATTTCTTAAAATTCTTGCCTATTGATAAAGTGTTTTTGCATACATTTCTCCTGTGATCATCAGGACATTGCTAGGGATAGGCATCAATGTCACCTTTGTTGCATGCATGAGGAGATCAGGACTCACAGAGCGAAGTGCCACCCCTGGGGAATAATCTCTATGTTGGTATTTGTACTCTCTTTACAATGAACAAAGTACTAGCCTCTGTGTTATTTCATGTGACCTATGCACACAGATCGGGCCTATCAAACAGAGAATGCCCTCTGCGCACGAGCTAATTGCTATGTGGCTCAGACTCCTTTTATAAGTAATTTTAGAAGTTTTGGCTTCCAGGATCCACACTGTCTACAAAATACAACTAGTGAACTGAAGCTGAAGACTGTATTAATTTCAAATCAATGTCCAACGTAAAAAATAATGTTTGCTTTGAGTCGCGGAAAAGGTATATATATATTTTTTCCAGAAACTACATACATAATAAATATAGAGAGAGACACACATATATATCATTAACATCATACAAAGCCCTGCAAAATTAGAGAACATCTGATACCACTTGGAGAACTCTGAAATATATTTTGTTCAAAAGAGAACAAATAGGATACAATATAACTTTCATTTGCAGAGCTGCTTTCATGCTAATCATTGCCCCCAGAAGCTTTACAGATCAATATAATAGGAGGCAGCAGCAGAAAGCATATGGTCCAGTGTAAATTACTAGAAAAAACGAGTTACAAAGACATTATATGATGAATAAATTAAAGTATTCAGTCATAAATCCAATAAGAAAGGGAGAAATTAAGAAGCAGTGAATAGGAGGAAAGAAAGGGCTTGGAATTAACTCGGAGATGAAACGAAGGATACACGTGACAAATGTGTGTCTCCGAGGGGCAGCAGAAAAGAAAAGGGGGTGTGAGAGCCTTGAACTCCCCAGCAAGGCCTCCAGGAGCCGGAGTGAAATATTGGCAAGAACAGGGCCCAGCCAGGAAAATAAATACTGGGTCACTGCCTAGGATCTAAAAGAAATAAGGTTAAACCTAATGAAAATCAGACATCAGATCTAAAGAAAAATGTATAATACTCTGTTCTTTCTTTTTTCCATTTTGATTGGTTTTGATAGGAACATGTGTTTATGGGAGGGTTCTAATCTATGCATGCAGATGTTTGTTTTCTTTTAAAACCCTGAGATGGAGAGGAATAGAAATGGGAGAACGCTGCGCTGGGAAATTGGCTTAAGCCAGTGCAAATTTTGTGGGATGTTAAATGTTGGCGTCCAAATGATATTCTTAAATTATCTGTATACTCTTTATATGTTTTGGAGACCAGAGTGCCAGGATTTGGTCTCGGAGGCCCCCAGAACAGGCAGGTGAGCCAAGAACACATTCGGGACATTTGTTAAATCCTCTATTTAAAAACTATTGGGAGGAGCAGGCACCAGTATCAAAGGGGAGTTTGTGCAGGTGACCAGATCCAAGTTCCAGCGGGGGCTATTACACCAAGGAGGCAGAGGGATTTAAAGTACCAACAGTAGCTGGGTGTCCATGCCTGATAATTTTACTACAATTCTTGGGCAAGTGCCTATGAGCCAAAATGTTACTCAATTCCTAATCTGTGATATGGAAAACCATAAAAAGTGAAGTTAAATATGCAGTTCGCACATACATGCATCCACACGTAATACACACGTGCATAAAGAGAGGATCACAGGGAAGCAGGAGGGCTGTGATCGGAGAAACACCGTCCTGTTGCGGGGGCAAAGGAGAACTCCACCAGAAACCAGAATACAGCTCTCTGTATAGTTATGACAGTTTCGAAAGTTATTTCTCCCTTTACTCATTCATTCAGCCACTAAATACGTATTGATCCTCTGCCAAATATCTGGCACTGTGCTAGGTAGTGGGCACACAAAGAGGAGTAAGGCACCACTATCCTTGGGATACTCAGAATTTAGAGGAGTTATTTTCAGGAGAAAAGCATGAAAAGGGGGAAAGGAAGACTTTTTTTTTTTTCTAATGGTGTGCTTGAAAATGAAGGGAGGTCAGCTCTAATTGAAAGAAGAAAAATCAAATGGGTTTTGAAAACCTTAAAAGGCAGGAGGAGACATCGACCAAAATGGAAAGTGAATTTAGGGGTACTGAGGATGGGCCTGCTATTGCTTTTATTATACGGAGAAAGCAGAATTTTCACAAAATTGAATCAGCCTGCAGAAAAAAAGAGTGGCTCACCTTCCTTGCTTTGCAGTCTACATGGAAGGGTGTAATAGGGGCCAAATGTACAGCATTTGAGTTTCTAACACTGAATGGAGTATAGCTTAGGACAGATACTCACTACACGCTGCACAACTGAAATGTCCACCTAGATCTTGCTTTGTGGGTCAGAGTGGCTGGAAGCAGCAGGTGGGGGGGAGGGGTCAGCAGCATTTTTCTGATGGCCACTGAAATTCTCTAGAGAATCGTCTTCTCTCAGACACGTGGTATGCATCTATACTTTCTGCTAGTGTGAAGGTTCAGGCTGATGGAATAAAGGTGTAAAAGGGGGTAAAAAAGGATGAGAGGGAAAAAAGGGAAGAGGATGGTCTAATTTATATAATCTAATGCTTTTTTCCTTTATTTCCTTGCTCTTGTCAGACCATTTCTGTAGAGTAACTCTCAGTTAAATCAGAGCTTGTTTACACTATAGTTTATCAATGCCCCATGGTGTTCTTCATATGTAGTAGTTTACCCACCCTTTCAGCCAAGAGTTTTTCAGAAAACATTATAAATTAGGTCAGAAGAAAAGCTACAAAGAAGGACAGAGATAGAGCATATATAAGAAGGTCTCGAAAACGGTGGTCAAACTTATGAGAAAGAAGGAAAAGAAAGTTGGAGGAAAAAAAGATGAGTCGCACTAAATTCATAATTCACTTAAGGCAATCTATGTTAACATCTGTGCACAGAAAGAAATGAAATCCATCACAAATCAAATTGTTTTGAATTTTCTTAAATAGTAGAATGGCTGTAAATTAGTATAGTATAAACTGTAAATATATCTTTCTTTCCTTCAGAAATCTGAGTGAAAAAGTTGACACTGAACATTTAAAAAAAAATACCAAAGAACAAAGCATAGGTTTTCGGGACTGCTCAACACTTCGACTCTCTGCTCTTTCAAAGCTCTCCAGCAATATTTTTTCAGTATCCACTGTTTTGTACCTTACAAACAAAACAAAAACAACACAAGAACAAAAAATAAAAAACGAAAGGGAAGAAAACAAAGTGCATCTGCATTCACTTTTCCAGGTTTCAGAAAACATTGGTTTTACACTCTGCTCTTTTATCAAACACCTCTTCCACCCACAGAGGTCTCTGCCTGGCTCTCTGCTCCTCGCAGTGCACCCACTCAGCCTCCTAGTGCCATCTTCCTTTATTCTAACAAGATCATTGTTGGTGCCAGACTCCATTGATCTATGCAGAAACATTCTGAAAAGACAGTTTCTATGGGGGTCTAAGTGCAGATCACCGCATTATAAAACAAAACATTTGACTACAAAACCGATTTACAGCAAACAAACTATGGATTAGAAACTCCAATGATCTTCAATCACATCACCACTTAGTCATGCCATGCTTGGCCAGACACCATTAACCCATTACTGTGAGCTACGACAGTGCTTATGCCCGAAGTGTAATGAATGTTCTAGGAATAATTATCCTTATGCCTTTTAGACTCATATTGCAGATCAGCTTCTAAAAATGTCGTGGGGTTGCCCATGCCATGCACTGGAGGCCACAGTCAAATTAGAATGGGCTGAGAGGGTGCAGTGAGGAAGGAGCAAATCGCAATCATCCAACATGGTGTTCTCCGAAAAGTAGACAATATTTCTGACGTCTGGTTGCCTATTTAGTTATTCCACTCAAGTTCATTCTGAGGGGGGGGTCTTGTCAATAAAGTCAAACCAGGCTCTTGGTGTGTAACAGGGTTTTTGAGGGTCTTTTTTTGAGAGCTTCATTAAAAGCAGACAGTTTCTCTAACCTTTTAGCAGAACCTGTTATCTGATGACGTGAATTAAAGTCTCTCAAATGACTAATAATCATATCAGGGCTGCCATGTCAGCTTGTAGATTTGAATAAGAGGGTCTGAAAACATTTGCATGCCTCGATGTGCCAGTGCTAAGAAGCTAATGTGATAGTGCTGTCATAAAGCACTGGAAAGACATGACTTAATGTAATCTGTCATGTCATATGCTAATCTTCAACCATTACTTGAGTGCTGTAAGTAAGTAGAAAGCATTTGGGAGAAATCCTTTCCAATTTCTCTGAGTACCACTTCTGCTGCTGGTCAGCTCAAATGGGTTTTGTGCATTTAATGCAGAGCTCAAGTCAAGTTGGTTTAGGTCACACTTAATTAACCAGCACACTGATGGGCTGGGCCACTACAGCTCTATGGAAAATGGCTATTTCAGAGGCAGCCTAACAAGTAAATATTTCATATGCTGAAGGAAAAAGGGAAAAGGACACTTTCTCAGTCCTTGATAAAGAATATGTGCTTTTCAGAGGAAACACTATGAATCTTAAGAAGACATCTTTTTTGGTTTCTGCTTGCCTCCTTCTATATTTGAGTTGAGTTTACAGAAAGTGATAATAAATAGTTAAAGACATCCCTCTCACCCTACTAGCAAGAACTCTGTTCATCGGATATGGGCTTATCACTCAAACAATAGAGGCTGCTTAAATGTGAAGTCCGCAGAAACAGAGGACAGGTGATCAAAAGGAGACATCGGCTTGGCACGCTCTTTAACAAGATGACAACATCTCTTAACATACAGCCATTAAGAAAGGAGAGCGGTTCTTAGAGCGAAGCACAGTTTTCGAGACAGACAATGAGTGAGACTAGAGAGACTGACAAATTTTTGCCCAATTTTTTTGGGAAAGTGTGCATGGGATTGTGATTCAAAATATGAAGGTTATTTTTATCAGCCACACTGAGTCAAGTCAAAAAGACGCTGAAGAACTCGAAGAACTGCCTTCTGGAATAGCATTTTTGAGGATGCTGAACAGATGGCATGAGATTGGCCCCAACGATTCTGCCTGAATTTCCCGACATTCCTACGAGGCTTGCTATTGGTAACCCAAGGGAACTTTTGTGCACGTGGGAACTGGCTTTTTATAGGGTCTAATTAGAAAGCACAGGCAATTTCTACCTACAGCATTAAAAAATGCTTCTATGAAATATTTTTTCCTTGACAAATGTGTGTCATATTCACACAGAAACGAATATAAATCAAAATTGATAGAGATGTGAGCTTGTATTTTTCTTCTAGCCAAGGATTCTGCTAAAACTGGGGACTATCTCTCAAAAAAAACGATAAAAATCTTATCACGGAAGTGGTGTGTATCAGCACTACTTTCACCTCTTCTAGGGTATCTTGACCATTGATCATGACTTGATGGTGCCTGGCATCGCTGCTTCCTCCTTTATGTCCACTTACAAAATTCCACCTGACATTTCAAAGAGGTAAAGGGTGAGGGTGATTCTCGGCGCCAGTGAAATGTGGCTCCTTATCTCAGTTTTTGCTCATATACAACCTAATCATCAGGGAACCATGTCTGAACTTTTTAGTTCTTATTATAGCAGTGAAAACTGGTCAGATGACTCCATTGGGCTGGTAGAAGCTGGTCTCATTGGCACAGATTTCCAAGTCCAATCATCATGTGAACCCTCCATTTTTCAGAACACTTTCAACTCAGTCCAGGCATCTTGAATTTGTATATTGCCAGCTCTGGGAAAATTGATTATTATTATTAAGAGAACAAAGTAACACATTCCTAGGATTTGCGTTCAATGGCTTCACCTTCCAAATGAGGCCAGTAAAATGCCTTCTAAGTCCTCCAGGGAATTATCAGCTTGAGTTTAACATCACAGAATTCTGTATGACTGGGTCCCAGAAAATGATACTCCTCGGTAACATGTAGCCAGAGCAACTCTCCACCCCCTTGCATTTTCCCTCCCATATCTTCCTGTTCATGATAGACTATTTGAATAATCTGTTTGGGTTCATCTCTCCTAACCGCCACCACTTCCTGATGGCCTCTCAAATTTCTGACACCATCAACCCAAAATATTCTCTACCCAACCTCTTTTTAAACTCACTTCTCCAATGCTCACCACTCTCTGGAGCACATGACCTCCCTTCTTGCATTATCTCTTAACTCTCTTAAAAATAAAAAGCATTCTACTGTTTTCTCTTCCCTACGATTTCTTATAGCTTTTGCCTAAGCGGTCTCCTTCCCTGTGAAGCCCCAAACTATATCCCTTCTTACAATTAAATCAATATACTTCCCAATTTATCTGGAAAATATTCCCTCACTAACGTAGCCAATTACTAATATTATCACTGATGCTTGACTAACCATTTTCATCTATTCATTCAGCACATATGATTGAATTCCTCTATTGTGTTGCATGTTGGGCTAGCCAGTAGTGATGGTGATCAAGTAGGAAAATGGATCTCTCTTCTTCAATTTGTCTCAAATCTTCCGTACACAGCATCAGTTATGTTGCCTGTATACCCTTCCATCTAACTTTTTATACTATATACTCCTTAAGGGTCCTATGCAGAGAAGGCTTTTTGACTAGGTCTAATTTATATGTCAACACACTCTTTGGCTCCGTCTCTACCAGTATCTTCGGAAGCATCCTGGGCAGTTTTCAGTGATATGGAGATGCTTTGTTCAGCTCTAAAAGGTCTTATTACCCTTTAAGTTTTATTGTGTAAATAGCACTGTATGAAGCAGTAGAGAAGAAAATGAATCACGAGGCATGCCCCTGCTTGTCAAGTGGTTTGTAATCTTTGGTAGAAGGTAATACTTTATACATTAGACAACTGAATGGCTCAAAGACAACATGAAATAAACTGCCAAACTGAATATGATCAGATTGGATCAATAGGGATGGTAGAGTGGGAATATACAAGCAAGGAAAAGGAAGAAGTGAAGATTGGCTGGAAATTTTCAAAAGATTCTCACAGAATATTGTGGGGCACTACACGAAATAACCCATAGGTTTCTGCCAATTTGTCATGAATTGGTGCATTTCAGTTTATCAGAAGATTTTAGGGAACCATGAATGTCTGGCATGGATTCTGGTGGATTAAAGAGAAATATGAGAAATCAGTAGGAAGATGGGGTCTTAAGGTGATCAGAGGCAGGGAGAAAGTAAACTGAAAAGCATGGGGCCTGGGAACTCTGTTTGGGAGAATATAACCCTGAAGTACTAGATTTACTACTCTTTCTCCAAAATCAAACCTCTTGCCATCGAAAGAGAAACAGAACTGAGAGGCAAATGACTGAAGGTACTAGGGACCTTACGTCCACTTACCAATTTAAGGGTCAGGCCAGGATCACTCCTGTATCTCCTGTAGTTTAAAAATATACCTCTAGGCGTTATGAATTTACTCATTATCTTCCTTATTAAAACCCCTGATTTATGGCTAGGCACAATGTAAACTCTTAACCAATATCTACTTTTCATTTTTAATTAGGGGATTTAGGTTTTGCTGAAGGTTCACTAGTAAAGGCAGCCCATTCATTTCTGAATCAAGTTTTTACTTTTTAGAGGCCATTGTGTCTCTGCAGCCCTTTGTCAGCTTCCTGCTGGGTTTCTGTCCAAGAACTTAATTGTTAATGGCTCCCAGCTGTGCCATAACCATGCTTCTTTAACCCCTTCCTTCCTGGCTGCCAAATGGTATTCTGTCTTAGAGAAATCAGGCTCCCAGTGTGGGCTTTTGATAGCGATGAGAACTAATTGCCAGGTAGGGAGATGTGATTGGCAAGAGAACACATGAATCTTAACCAGATCCAAAGCCACTGTCATAGAAACACCTGTGTTCCAGTCTCTAAGGTTGAGGCAAACATGAGCATTTTTACCTTCAATCTTGGGCAACAAGATCTTTTTCCTTGATCTGTTATGTATTCTCAACTTATTTTCAAAAATTTATTTATTTATTTATTTGGGCATCAACCGCCTCCTTAAAGCTGTTATCTGTATTCAGTCCCTACTGGCAATTCTTCGGCTCCACCTCCACGTTTCCATCTTGCTTGATGAGCTATGATCTTTCATGATCTTCAGCTCAAACCCCCAATGAGTCCTGCTGTCAAACCCTATCCATGTCAATACAACAGGCAAGCTCAGAGCATCTTAACACCTGTGAAAGTCATCCAATTTTCTTTTAATTCCTGCACACACTTGCTGCTAGTTCATGTTGCAAGGCAAGGTCTCCAGCAGCCCAGGCAAAACTGGTTTCGTTCCTCATTCTGTGCATTTTGTCACAAGACTTTCTTTTTTATGGATCCTGCCAGAGAGTAAGACTTTCCACTACCTCTACTTCTTACTCTTCAAACGCCCTTAGGAACTGGTTTCTTTTCTTCCTACATCCTACTTGCAGTCTTCCAAGATCTCCTGAAGTCTTCCTACTACTTCTGTTATGTTGTAAGTCCTCATTTGCATCAGTAATGAAGCTCCCATGGCCCTTCACGCCTTCACACAGTGTCCCCCTTTCACTGCTGTTCCATGAACCAGGCCCTAAACCTTCAGCTAACCACGTGCTCTCTTCCCTTCCCAATCTCTTGCCAAAATTTCCACTCAGTGGTAAGAGCCCCCAGAATCATTGCCTTCAGAAATTACCAAAAGCAGCCTAGGAGTTGGCCACTTCAATAATAACATATTTCTAGATCTTTTCTTTGTAACTTTGTCCACTCAATATCTCCTTCAACTCTTTTGATGATAGCTCCCACTGAGGGATCCCTTCGATACTGAAGGAAGGATGGTGCTAACAGTTATGGTCTACTATTATTCCAGGACTTGCATGTGCTTTTTTACAAGCTTTATCCCATTTCATTAATTTGTTAATTCAGCTAATATTTATCACCTACAGTAACTAACATCTCTTACATGTTCTGTGTTGAGCCCTGCACCATAGCACTTTATCATATGTTTTCTCAATTTACCTTCACGTAGTTCTATGGCAATAAATACTGTTAATTCTCCACCCTCACCCATTACGGAGAAGTGAAGCACAGAGAGAGCAAGTAACTTTTTAAGATGACCCGGCTAGAGGGATTCTAATGAAGGGAGTGTAACTCCAAAGGCCATGCCTTGAGGTAATAGTCATGAACAAGATAGTCATAGTTCCTGCCCTCCTGGAATCTAAACTCCTGCAGAAGGAGCCCATATTATGCAAATAATTATATCAACAATTACTGAATTACATCTATGGGCTCTAAAGACCAAGAACAGGCTCCCATGATGGTACAGAACATAAGGACCCGACCTGATGGAGCTCAGGAAGCCTTCCTCAATATGGTGGCATTTACATTGAAATGTAAAGGATGAGAATGAGTGGAGCGAGGGGGTCAGGATGGAGAAGGGAGATCATTTCATGCAGAAGAAAGAGCAGGTGGCACAGGCTGTAAACAACAAAATGCCTGTAGCCATAAAGAATTCAGTGAGGACCAGGACAGTACCGTTTTTTGGCTAAGTGTGTTTAACAGAAGGAAAGAGAGGAACAAAGTAAGGCTGGAGAGATAGTCAAAGATCATATCATGTGGGGCGTTGTGGTGCAAGGCAAAGATTTTGTTCTAGTTCAAGTCAAGAGAAAACCATGGAAAGTTGTTAAGCAATGACTTAGATTTACTTTTTTAAAATTGACACTTAACATGGAATAAATTGGAGGCACTTGCAAGCAGGTATGTTCTATTAATTAAAAGGACATTTTAACTGGCCAGTGATATTTCACTGTAATGCCTATTTTACAGCTGAAGAAACTAAGGCTTAGAGTGGCTACACTGCTTGCCTAAGTAGATACGGCTTGGGTCAAAGACAAGATTTGAATCCAGGTCTGACACTCAAGTTCATGTTATACTCCACCACATGATTCTGCCACCTGTGGGCATGATTCATGCTTCTCTACTTGCTAAATTAACACTAGGCTAGAGCTTAGGAGACCTTTCCCAGAGCACCCTGTGAATCTTAACACGTCTTTGAGGCCCAATCTAGTGTTCTTTCCACATTGCACTGCATCTTGTTATTAGCTAACAACATGTTTCAAAATGCTCCCTCTTTATGATGAAAATGTAAACCATTAAGTCTTAAATGCCACTGCAGTCACAAATACAACATATAAATATATTTGCCCAGTATACTTCACGGGATGGTTATGAGGTGGAGGTAGTATGCATTAGAATACTTTGCAAATCACCAAGTACTATGCAGGAGTAAAGGCATTACTGCTGTTATGTAGGAAAGCAGAACACCACGGCAGTTTGTCCAGTAGGAAAGGTGTCTCACCTCAGTTTATTTTGCTATCAGTTTTGCCAAAAGAACTTGCAGATTTTAAGGTATCAGCATATTTCAAAGATTTGTGTAAATCAGGCCAAAGAGAAGTAGTTGATATCCCCATGTCTACCATACTCCATTACGTGCTTCAATTCTTCAGAGTTCAATTGAATAATCCTCAGTATAATTACTTGTCCTAGAGAAACCTATGTGTCCCAGAATGCCACCTGGTGTGCCATTACTTCTGCTTTGTAAAGCACCGCCATTTTTTTTTTAAAGAAACATACCTGAAGCTGAGAATTTATCTTTGCAATTTAAATTCTCAAGGAGAATGAAATATGGGTACACAGACCCAAATCAATAGTCATCTTTCTTCCATTAAAGAACTTTTAGAGTCTTTTATAGGATTCCATTTCTTATCATTAGCCTGTTCCTAAAGGTGCTTTTGGTCTGACTTGATGTTTGTCAAACTACAGATCATGACCCACCGCTGGGTTTTTGAAATCAATTTAGTAGTCATAAACAGTATTTTAAAAAATGAAATAGGAGGAAGAGAAAATATCCAAATGTGTTGTATATAGCAAGAGTATCGCTTTAAGGAGCTCTTGTTTCAGCCATTAATGTACGTGCCTCTGTACTGGGTCACAACTGAAAATGTTTTTCTTACTGTAGGTCACTATCAAAAAAAAAAAAGTTTGTAACACACTGGGCTATTGGATTCAAGAAAAAAGCTGGTGTCTATATGTTCATAGGCTAGACCCATTTAAGCCTTAACCCAACTGTAGGATGGAGAAATGCTACCCATTTTTGATGCAGATTAAACTTGCTTCAATATATGTAATCCCTTAAAGTTTTCTTAAAGCTACACCACATGGAGAAGGTGGTAAGTGGGAACGCAGAACTACCTAGCAGCTGTTCATGGAAAGAACCCTGAATGGATGGCTCCTCCAAGCTAGTTGGGGGTATTTTTAAAGCAATAGTTAAGAATAGAGCTTCTTCAATAACATATAGAGGAGGTACTGTACGCTGGGCTCTGGACTTTCATGTTTATTTTATGTATTTACTGAACACTTAAGGTCCTCACAATGTGGCAAGCCCTGCTCTTAGTGCTTTATAGATATTAATTCCTGTCATTGATGTGGCAGGCGTGACTGTTAGCCCCTTTTTACTGGAGAAGAAATGAAGAGATCTAGGAGGTAAGAAACAACCAAGGAAATACTCCTTAGTGTTATGCTCTGCTGCTTTAGTACTTCCCATTAGTTCCCATCTACATTTCTTAATACGGGCATTTCAGTACTGATTCTGGTTCAACTTCTGACCTTGTCAAGGCTGTTTGCCTGTGAGTACGTGTGTATGTGTGTGCACATGGACATGAGGGGATGTGTGTATAAATGCGTGCATCCAACACGTACCCGCTCCCTGCAGTGGTGGGAAAGACAGCTTATAAGAATTCTGCCGATGCAAGCCTAGAAAAAAGCCAATTTGCATCAAATGCCAAAAAGCAGCTTCCTCTCCTTTGCTCTGTCACCTTGTTTGACTGTCCTTCGTTCTGGTTAAAATAATAACAGTAAAAAGGTGGCCTTAAGCTCTCATTCTCATACACACTTGAGTACTACAGTGAGATTCAGGCAGTAAGATTCTGCCATGGGGCAAAACTTTTAAAATAATTGGGCTGAGGAGTGAAGGGGAGAGTGGGAAGGGATTTGAAGGCAGGAAGGCTCACCTGCAAACAGGTTTTTAGGAGACCGTATTACAAGCCAGGGAAAAGAACAAAGCCTTATGATTTGGGTACAAAGGGTTCCCAAGATTAATCAAAAGTTTAAATGTTTCCACAGTCAGAAAAGGAGGGAGATGAAGTTATCTTCATCTTAGAACTAAAAGGAGGGAGAAGGTAATGGGAAAAAGACTCAAACGAGGTTGATTGATGGTTACGATGAGGATATTGTCAGTTTATCCTTTGTGCACGCAAGTGTTACCAGTGTCCTTTAGAAGAAGCATCTGTGAATCTACGTGTCCTTTGGGAATCCATTCTCAGGGAGACAGAAAAGCCTCATGTGACAGAAGACTGAAACTCTTCTTCAGGTGGGAGTAGAGAACAGCAATGTGTTGGTCCTAGAGGAGAATAAAAGACAGTGTTCCCAGAGGCCCCAAATCCCATTAAGTAAGTTAGTAAAAGTTGGTTATTGTTTCCACATGCTCTTTAGTGTCTACCAGGGGATTTTCGACATGACAGCCACTCAGACCTCAGTCCGAAGTGTGTGGAGGGTGGGGAGGGTGTCAGGAGGTGAGCAGATGAGCCCTGTGATAACCCTACCACTCGGGCAACGTCTGGTCAACTGGCTAGACTTCCAGGGAGCCTTCCAGGTAATCCCGCCTGGCAGCGATTTCCCCTTTTTCCTGATCCCCTTTTTACCTGTTTCACTGAGGCACTTTTTTCACTCAGTATATGAGCTTATTAAGTCAATTTCTTATTCCCCACATTAAAGGGACAGTTCCTTGAAGACAGGGACCGCGTTATTTATGGCATCACATCCACAGCAAAGAGTGTCCTGTCCTATGTATACTAAACCCTCAATACTTATATATCAAATGAAAGTTAAGACCTCATGAAGTTCCAGACAAGAGGACTTTGTGTACCCCTGGAGTTTTCACTCCTGTTGGGTTTTTTTCCCCATTGCTTTTAAATTTTTGTTTTGTTTCATTTTTATTTACTTCTGAGAGACAGAGACAGCATGAGCAGGGGAGGGTCAGAGAGAGAGAGAGACACAGAATCTGAAACAGGCTCCAGGCTCTGAGCTAGCTGTCAGCACAGAGCCCGATGTGGGGCTCGAACCCATAAACTGTGAGATCATGACCTGAGCTGAAGTCGGGCGCTTAACCGAATGAGCCACCCAGGTGCCCCTCCCCATTGCTTTTATTTAAAGGTCTTCTAGTTCTTTTGATTGTATCCCGGTCTTCTGGGACATTTGTAGAAGACGACCTCCCCCCAACTCCAACTCCTGTCCCAGCTTGGCTGTGGCAACTCATGTCAGGAGATACTGTAGCTAATTTGAGCACACACCGAAGGTGGCTGTCCCAAACACGTAGGCAGCCTACTTCTCGTATTCATTGACTCCCTCTTACATGGATTCCTCCTTTGGGTGCAGAGCCAGCTCCAGATATGCGATCTCTGAAAGGTGGTTTCCCTGTTTATTTGGAAGTTCCATGCATAGCTTTCCTGACATTGAAGTTGACCTCTCAGAAGTGTGATGACCACAGGCTACCATGCCCACAAGCTGGCCTACCCACAGGGATGGAAATAAACAAGGGTGGCCTCCTCAGCCAGTCATGCTTATGTGATGAATAAAGACCACAGACCCTGGAGGTCCTAAGAGGCATGGCATTTACACACAGGGCCACCCATTTGTGGTTCAGCCATGCTGCTGGCTGAAAGCAGACATCAGTGCAGACCTCGTGGAATACTCTGTTACTTAGAGGTAACAAGGTGCATTAGAGGAGAGTGCAGGGAAATGCCATCAGTTCTCCACTTAGTGCTTCTTCATACATAATGTCCTAGTGTGAAATGTCAGCTTTAGCTTCTACATGTTATCTGTGTGTGGATAATTTATGAAGTGATCTGGCTTAAAAAGAGAAGCAGATTCTGGAGGTACCTCGTTTTTTTGTGGCTAAAACACCAGGATAATGGCATCAGCAGAAAAGAGTGGCGGGGAGGCAAGGAAGGGGTCAGGAGAGGAGTCTAAAACTTTGCATGTACGATTAGAACCCCCAAATTCCTCTGCCCCACATTCAACCTCCATGAGGCTTGTAAAGATCTTCAAGAATCTTCTACATCCATTCCTTCTCAGAGTGTGGTCAGCTTCTCGACCTGCCAGTTTTCTCCATTTGGATTTTTTTTAACAACTCGCGACACAGTGTGTTGGATGCCGGTCCCTCATCAAGGATGGATACTTTCCTTACTAAGCTCAGGGGGAACAAGCCCTCTGTGGCTTCACACACAGTAAAATCATCATTCCTGCCCACCTGCTTACTAATCTTTTGCACAGTCCTTGAGGCAAGGTGAGTTTGCTTTTTCTTCCATTCACTGAACAATTATTTTTACTGAGTATCTATTTTGTAAGCATCACTGTGCTAGGTGCTGATGAAGCAAAGGTGAACAAAATAGAGTCCCTGCTCTCAGGATGCCCCCCAGGGAAGACAGACACACAAGCAAATAATTTCTGCATTATCTCAGCGAGTCTTATGCCAGGTTGCTATGGGAACACATGAGAGAGGCCTTTACCCCAGTCCGGGGAGGAGGTGGTCCAGGTAAGATTCCAAAGAAAGTGGCGCTTGGGCAGCAGTAGATGATTAGGAGTTAGCTTGGGAATTAGTGGGAGGAAGGGAAAGGAAGAGCAAGATGTGGACGTTCCCAGCAGTGGTCAGCTTCTGCAAGAGCTTGTAAGGGAGGAAAAGCAGAGCCAGCCTGAGGAAATGCAAATGGTTTGATATGGCTGGAGCATCAAGTGAGGACAGGAGAATGAGACATAAAACAGGCAATGAAGGCCATAGCAAGGAGTTTGGATTTATCCTTAGGGCGTTTAATCGGGGAATTAACTGAAGCGTTTAAAATGGGGGACTGACCAATCTGGCTTGCATTTTATAAGGCTCTCTCCAACTGCAGCGTGGGGAACAGGCTGGAAGGATCTAAGAGACCGGCTGGATGGCCATCACAGTAATCCAGAGGAGAATGTGGAGGGCCTGGCCTACGGGCCTCGCTGGAGGGTGGCGAGGCTTGCTAGACACAACAGGATGTGGTGAGGACCGGATGGGGAATGTGAGGGAGAAGCACAGCCAAGGATGACCTCTGGGTTCCAACGATGGAGTCTTCCCAGCTTCCCAGCATGCTAAGTGGGTGAGCTCCGCAACCATCAGGTACGATTTCATGTTTACTTTTTTCTCTCATTTTATTCTTCTAATACTGTTTGTTCTTTTACAGCAGAAAATAACATTAATTCAGGTCTTGGCTGTGACATTTTTCTAACTTCGAATACCAGTAATAACCCATAAAGACGAGGCAGGCTAGTAGAAAAGTTGGAAAAAATACTATTAATTTTTTTCAGGGGGAAAAAAAAACCTATGCCATATGTAGAAAGTTTCCAATTAGGTTAATGTACCTTAAACTGTATTAGTAATTAAGTGCTTTGGGTATTAAAATACCTAATCTAGCTTCAGGCTGTTTTTGATAAATCCTTTGACATTTTCCCAGCTGAGGGGGAGAGACAGAGCAGAGGAGGCCTCGCCTGGGATTAGAGAGCTCTTGGCTCTATTCCCTAGCTTTTAGCGGCTTACTGTGTGACCTTGGTAAGGCTGCTTTAGATCCCTAGCCTTTAGTTGCCATATCTGTAAAATGGCAAAAATAAGAATAAGGCAACATGACTGATCATGTTAATAACTTCCTCTAACACAGGGCTTGGAACTCAGTGGGACAGAGTTTTTGGGGGGTGGGAAGGCTAATTTGGCTTTGATTTTTATGTTATTTATTTTACTTAGGGACATAATCATCTGCAAGTAACCTGACATATCTGGCTTCAGTATATTTCTTTTTTGTAACCTAACAAGAAATTGGCAGACAGATAATCTAGGATAGCCACACAAGATGGATGGAGCTAAGGTAACTCAACCAAATCAACAAGAACTGAGTTCCTTCTTTTTCTCCACTCTGATATCCTTAGTATTTCCTTATTGCCAGATAGTGACTGTACCTTCAAGCATCACCTATATTCGGTGAAAAAGAAGTAAGAAAGGTTGGTGCTGGCTTTATTTCTACCATTGGTTAGGAAGAAAACCACTTTCCCAGAAGCAGCGCTGATTGCCTTGGACTCCGATTAACAGAACTGCAACCCCCACCCCCACCCTCTCTCGGCCTGATCTAAAGGAGGCTGGGAAAGTGAGTGGGAAAGCACTATGGAGCTTTTCCTGCTTCCGCAGTGAAGGGGGGCAAGAAAGGAGGGGGTTGGAAAGAGGTGTTGAGTGAGCAAATCAACAGCATCTGTCACACCTGCTAAACAGGGCACCATCAAAAGCGGGAGAGTGAATCATTTCTCAGGAAGAAAAGTATCGAAGGTTAAGCCAGAGAGGAGACTTTTGGAAGGAAGCCCCTGCTTGGGAGCTTACTTTAAATTTGGTGGGACTTGAGTACTTTCTTTCTTTCTTTGGTCCAAATTTGTAAAAATCTGGCTCACCCAAGAAGGCGAATTATAGGGAAACCTGAACTCTTTATCCAGGAGGTAGACCCAACAATGAATAAGAAGCACAAGTAGAGAAAAGAAAGGAAAGAAAGTGGTATCCATGAAAGGTAGATGGGGGCCAATTATTGCAGAAGCCTTGCTTATCTCTGCCCTTTCAGACTTGATCATTGTGGGCTGTGATAGGAGAGGCTAAGCTCAGGAAAGAAGAATCGAAACACTTACCTATGTGATGCCCCTAAGAGAGTTATTGACCCAGCATTTGGGGTCACAGGGGCAGAGGGGTCAATAGAGTTGAACGCGTTCCCAATTCTCATACTGGTTGGCCCTCCAATGTGCATCGGTCCTCCACTGCTGCCCTGGAGAGAGCCCTCCTCTACTTATGACAAGATGGCAGGGAGTGTATGAGTGTGTCTTCTCCATCATATTTGAATAAGGTCTCAATTTTCCTTTTCAGATGATCATTTAACAAGGTTTACTGTTCCTGCTTATATGCCTCAGGCAGCCTATTAGGACATTAGGGAAAACCTGGCCACCACTTTCTTTTTCTTTCTTTCTTAACGCAGAAACAAAACATGCAGAACTGTAATTTCTATTCCTAGAGAGGAGGGACAGCTCTGGTCTGACCACCCACCCACACCTCCTTCTCTCCTTCGTCTGTGATCCCACAAACTGGTGAGCTTGATTTGTGCTGTGGCTGGGAAGTCTCTCAAACTACAGACCACCTTTCCTTTGAGCCTTTACCAGTATGCAAGCTTCCATAGTCAGTGAGATTCAAAAAAATCCTTTTTAAAGAGTCACCTTTCTTCATAAGATCATCACTTCTCCTTTTCTCATGTGAAATATTTTCTTGCAGAGGGGATTGCGTGTGTTTCCAAATGTCCCTGGGCCGGCTCATGATCCCAAGTAGATTCAGCAGAGCAGGGATAGAGCATGTAACTTTCACATGCTAGTCAAGTAACAGAGGGGCTCTCAGACAGAGCTCGGTGAGGAGAAGCAGACTCCTTAGCTGGTGTAAGTAAATTGGCAACTTAATTTCAAGGACCCAGGAGAATTACAGGGAGGCTTCGACTACAGAGCAAAGACTTGTCTGTGTATTTTTGCATGCATTTGTGCCACTACTAATCTGTCAACTTGCAATGCAATAGCCCAGTTCCTTTACTAGACTGAGTACATCCAGGAGAAGAAAAGCAAGCTCACATAGCTGAGACACATTTGTGAAGAATATAATGAGTGAAATTAAAGTTAATAGGCACTGGATACATTTTCATATCACTCTGCTAACAATTGCTCCAGTGACTCACAGCTGTACAGATCACACTTTGAATCTCCATTAATAGACCGTGATGCCCTTCATGAAGTTTACAAATCAATTTCCAAGAGCTTTATCAACTCATGGCAGCATATTAAGGGCCCCCAACATCATATTGCCCAAAATCTATTTAACAGTAGGTTCTAGTTCTGTCATCCTTAAATTCTTCCCAGAGATGACACATGAACACCCTAGAATTAAGGGTAGACCAGGAATTCTAAAGAGATTGTCTTTGTGAATGGAACATGGCACTGGATACCCATCACCATTTTCCCTTGTGATTTCCTATATCGGGGTTGAGGAGGGAGGATGAAGTGGAGGCCAGGTAAAGAGCAGTGAAGAGAGCAGGGGTTCCTTATGGAATGAGCTGATCTATTTAGCTTCTGATTCTATTTATACATCCTAGTGTGTTTACAGTAACAGGCCTTCATGTCCGCTGAGAACATCACCATCTAAGGGCCTGAGCCACAGCAATTCTACAAAGGTTCTCAGGTTTAGAAAGCAGCCTTTCTGAATTTATGGTTGCAGGTAAATTAGTACACTGCTCTGCAGTGAACTGAGGGAGAATTGTCTCTCTCTAGGATTTTTCAAATGTCCTTCAAACTCTTTTAACATGATAATGTTGTTTTGGGGATTTGAACTCCTCACCAACCCTATGTCCTCTAACAGAGGTACAACCTAAATTAAATGAACATATATTGACCTAACATATACCCATTCGGAGTCAGGGAAACTGAATAAAAATTTCTATTCAAATCATTAATCAGAGCTTAAAAGGAAAGCTCACATTTATATTTTACACATTTTATTATAGTTGTTCAGTCCTCCCTGACTGAGGAACATCATTCAGAAAAGTGATTATATGGCTCCTTTCTGGACTTATCAGCCATGTTGACTGCATGAACTGCTGTATTGGTACAGCCTCTCCTTCATGGTCTCCGGGTCTCATGGTCTCCGGGCCTTTCTTCTGTTGTCAGCATGCCCACACGGTCTATTGGTTTATTCTCTGGGATTTGGGGCAACAGGCATTAGCTTTTGGATGAACAACTGCTAGGAAATTTTTCTTTTAGGAAATAAAATAAAAGTCATATCATTTGGGGGCAATTATGCAGGCTTTTTTTTCTGGTAGTCATAGCTCCCCCTGCTGCCCAGTTAGGGGAAAGAGAGGCCACAGTAGTCTGAAATTAGACAAAAACAAAGCCTACCCGGAGTCCAGGCTCCAGAAGCCAGCAATAGAAGGCGTTTTATCTCAGTTCAAGAGTCTAGGACAGGCTTGGGTCTTTGAGGATGGGTGTGCAGCAAAAGAGAGGGATGGAATTTTAAACATGGAGTCACCAACTGTTACGTAAAAGGCAAAAATACATATAAAAGAAAAATCTTAGGTTCACGTGCAAATGTCCATTAATGAGCAAGTTCACTCCTCCATCAAACGCTTACTTCCAGATAATATTGCTCCTTTTGCCTGCTAGTATCAGTTCCACCAGCTATTTAGCTATATAGTCTCTGCCTGTTTCCTGATCTGCAAAAGGGTCAATTTTTTAAAAATTTTTCTTTCTTTTTTTAAATTTTTATTTATTTTTTTTATTTTTATTTTTTTTAAATATGTTTATTTATTTCTAGGAGAGAGAGAGAGAGAGAGAGACAGCGTGAGCAGGGGAGGGTCAGAGAGAGAAGGAGTGACAGACTCAGAAACAGGCTCCAGGCTCTGAGCTAGCAGTCAGCACAGAGCCCGATGCGGGGCTCGAACACACGAACCGCGAGATCATGACCTAAGCGAAAGTCAGACGCTTAACCGACTAAGCCACCCAGGCGCCCCCAAAAGGGTCAATTTTTAAAATGTATACATTTTTAAAATGTATACATTTATCACAATACCTGGTATTTGTATAGAAGCAGCCAACACATGTGGGCTGCTTTTGTTATTCTAGTTAACATATCTTGTTTAAGCCATTGGTTCTCAAGCTTGGCTGTGTATCGAGATCATCTGGAGAATTTTTAAAAATACTGATGCTTGGGTACTATTCGCAGAGATTCTGATTTAATTGATAAGGGGTGTGGCCAGAGCATTAGGGTTCTTAAGGATCCTAGAGAATTAAAATACATAGACAAGTTTGAGATCATCTGATCTAGGACTTCTAAGCATTCATCCGTAGAGACTAACATCTCACAAGGAGATGGTCTCCTGTGCTAGGTAAAGTGAGAAGTGGGGCACGTGGGTGGCTCAGTCAGTTGAGCAACTGACTTTTGCTCAGGTCATGATCTCACGGTGCGTAGGTTTGAGCCCACATCAGGATTGCTGCTGTCAGTACGGAGCCTGCTTCAGATCCCCTCTCTCTCTCAGCCCCTCCTCTGCTTGCCCTCTCCCCAAAATAAATAAGTATTAAAAAAAAGTGAGAGGTAAAGTGTCAGACTAGCTATGGGGCACGGAGAAACCCTCTGTCTCTTTGCCAATGAGCGGTCCCTGGATCAGCAGTAGCTGAATCACTTAGAAGCATGTTAAACTCTCAGTTCCCACTCCAATCCTACTGGATCAGAGTCTTCATTTTAACCAGGCCCTCCCATGTTCTGTAAACACATTCAAGACAAGCCATGCTCTAGCTCACACTTTTTCTTCTCCATCTTGCTTTGCGTTCTTTTATTCACCATGGAGAATAGTGTTAAGCGTTTCTGACAAGGAAATATCCTTACAAAAAAAGCTCCTGGTCTTTGTTTCGATAATTTCTTCAGATTCAAATCTTCTTAGAGTTCATTTTTTTTCGGCTGCCAGATGTAGCTTGAGTTTTTAATACCTGTCTCAACTCACAGGCACCCACTTCATGTCTGCTGATAGGTGGGTACAGGGCCTCTTACATTTCTAAAAATATTCCTTTTAGGGGTAGTGCAAATGCCCTGACCAGGCAAGTTTTGGTCTATTGTTGAGGCGGCATTGACATATGATAGAGGACCTTTGGTACATCACAGCTAAGAGACCAAATTTAGAGGATGATTCTTATTTACAAAACGTTCAGAAAGGAAATAAAATCCTCCATTAGAACCTAGTCATTAAGGTTAACAGTACACCATAAAATGAATGGAATGTTGGCCCTGTGGACAGGTTCCTAAAAAAGACAATGCAAATGTTTTTAACTAAAACGTGGGGAGACTGGACAGAGCTTTGGGGGAAAAAAAGGAGGAGGGTAGTGAGTGATTTAGAAAAAGAAGAAACCTCAACAGAAATTTAACTTTTATAACATTAGCATAATTCTGTGACATTAGGACTTCTTTCTCTCTCCCTCGCCCACCCAGTTTCAAAAAGAAAAATATTTAAACATGAGTTTTAAAAGATTTTACACATGGGTTTTCAATGATGCATACTGAGATAGAAATAATACAGGAATTACTACTGCTGTCTTCACTTTTTTTCTCTCCTAGCCTCTTTCTAAAGACACAATGCCCTCTTTATGATGCTTTTATGTCTATAAACGATTTAGGGGAAGACACTGAAACCAAATCTGTAAACGTGCAAGGCTCCTGGATTGGCAGGGAGGGGATGGAGTGAGGGGGAGACACAAATTGCAAAGAGCAGAATAATCAGATACAGAGGGACTTTGATCTTCTGGAGACCTAAGCTAATAGATGTTAAGTGCAGTTCAGTGGAAGTAATAACCCATGAAGAAAACAAAATCTGCAAAATGATAAAATGCTGCAGTCTACTGATCAAGGAAGACATTGGAAAATTACTATGAAAGCATCCTTAGCCCAGCAGATCCAAGGTGAAGAAAGGGCCATGTCTGCCAACCAACAGCCAGACATTCCAGGCAGACTTAGCCGTCTCCCATTTTGTGGCCAGATTAACACTCTGTGGAGCCTGAACGCTTTCTCACTGAAAAGGCATGGACTGGCACCGTCACAGCCGTGGGCTGCGTAATCTCTCCCAGTGACGCCATAGTGAATCACCCGTGGCTGGCCGTGTATTCTGTGGGGGCGTGTTGGGGGCAGTTGTCACTGGGAATCAGCTAATACATGTAAAAGGATTTTTGAATAGTCTCCAAATGAAATAATGAAGTGCTGGTCATTTTCTTTTCCATTATCAGGACACAGTGAAGACTTATTAGACATCTTTCAAAAAATTAAAATCTTAACAAGCAAACGATTCAGAAAGAAGTTGTGAAATTATGAACATTGAAATGGAATTTTAAAATCCTGAAACTTTACAAAAAGAAACTCCTTAACACAAGCTTAAGTATTATTTTATCGTGTGTATCCACTCATTGGGTGGTGACTGCATTATACATATAGCACAAGGTAGGACAGAATTGACTTTTGTAAAAATATTTTTTTTAACCTTTATTTACTTTTTGAGAGACAGAGGGAGACAAAGTGTGAGCAGGAGAGGGGCAGAGAGAAGGGAGTCACAGAATCCAAAGCAGGCTCCAGGCTCTGAGCTGTCAGCACAGAGCCTGAAGCAGGGCTCAAACTCACAAACCATGAGATTATGACCTGAGCTGAAGTTAGATGCTTAACCAACTGAGCCACCCAGTGTCTCAGGACAAAATTAATTTAATGGGTCTATCGATCAAACCAAAGAAAATCTAAAATCTGAAGCAGTTAGGTAAGTTTAGTCTGGACAGACTCTTACTCTGGAAAGAATGAAAACAAACCAGCAAACAAACAAGAAAAACAAGCAAAAAAGCCACGAGACACTGAGAGTTAGAAAAAAACTGGGAGAAAACGATGAACACATTTCAAAAGCCACACCTTCCTACCTGTTATGTAATGGCTAATTAAACATACCGAACACATTATCGGAGGCACACATGCATGTGTTTGGTTCGGGTGGGAGCAAACAAATAAAAATAAAGGGAAGCCATGCAGTTGTAAGCCGGGCATAATGCGGACAAGCTGTGCTGGGCACAAGCCTCGGTCTATCTTCGACAAACTTACTTTAGAACAGTTAAAGGCAACATCTTGCTTAGAGCATTCTTCTTATCAAGAGAAAAATTGAAGTTGGCAAGCCTCAGATAACAATGCAGACTCGCATTATTGATGGCCAGAAAGAAAAGAATGTAAAATTACCCCACTGACTCGCTCCAATGCATTTCAACTCTCAGGACCGTGTCCTCCTGTGGAAAAGGATATGGGTCAGCATCTGAGCGCATCCTTGGGAACCACTGCGCTGTCCCTCAATGGAAAGACTTCAGGGACTGGCCCTTTAAAATCTCTTTTCCCTATGAGGACAGCTGAGACAGGGGGGGCCCCCGTGATGCCAAAGGGAAATGAACACTCGAGGCCATTCCAACTATTGTTGGAAAAGATATTCTCTAGAATATACGCATTTATTTTTCAGACAAGCTGAATCCTTGTTGTGACTTCCCACGGTAGAGGCTTGGCTCCTGCGGCGGACGATCGGGTGGTTCAGACGAGAAGTCACAGCCCCTGACTTAGCAGTGCGCTCCCGAGGCCCACTGTGTCTTGCGGCCACTCCCCAACAACTGTCCTTATCTATTATATGCATATAACACAATTTAGACTAAGCATGCTGAGTGGATTAACTAATGATTGCAAACCACTTTGGAAACAGAAAATAGCCCATACGTGTGCAGAATTACTAATGATTAGATAATAGAGCGTCCTAAATTTTACTTTTAATTCAAATAAACCTTTTCCTGATGATGAAAGCTGTGCTATTAAGCTAAAGACTTTTTTTACTAGAGGTTTTCACGGTATTTTCATTTGAGTTGAATTTCTGTTCTTCAGGCCCATATTTCTGCCAATTTCTGTCTCTTGTGCTTTCTCTGGCACAACCGAAAGAACAAAGTTAATAACAGAGAAAGGACAAGCTTTAAAAAGTGCTGCATTTATCGTCAGTTGTAATTCTGCTATTAAATGGTCTTGGCATTTGGGAAATTCTTCTCAATCTTACTTTTTTTCTTACACACACACACACACAAAACTGAAAACATAGAATTTATACTAAAAATAATCCTTCTCCATCTTTCTCAATCTTCTCTCCTTTTGCAGACAAGGTTCGATCTCCTACCTCTGTAGGAGAGCACAGGATAAATCCTGAGGCTCTGCCTCTCCTTTAACTTTTCTAGAAGTAACATGTAGTCATGTTCTTTCACACACACACACACACACACACACACGTACACACACACACAATTTGTGTAGAATTATTCTTCACTCTGATTTCTCCTGTGGAACAGATTGAAGACTTTACCATCCAAAACCCACAAAGAGAAAACTCCTACTGTGGTCTCCAGAATTTCCATTCAGTCGGTTTGCCTGCCAAGTCCAGTGACCAGTACCGCCGCTCCTGATGGTGGCGAGCATATGGTACTGCTGTGAATAGTTTTGCTCTCACTGCTGTGAAATCCCACGCCCTCCTACAGAATGTGTTTGGAGGAGCAAATGGTAAGTGTCGCTATTCAGCACAGCTCCTTCTCTGCCTATGGAACCCAGTCCTTTAAACAACAAAATGAAGACAAACTGCACATCTTCATGGGCGCAGGCTTAGTATTCAGCTTCAGGGTTAATGGTTACCTGTTATTAATTGTTGTTTCTCCCTAGGAAGGGGGGATTAACCTTTACTCATCCTGAACCGACTGGGATCCAGAATGGTAAACCAAGCACCCGTCATTTTTGTTTCTCTTTATCTTCCTCTTCTTCCTTCCCCCACCTTTTACAAAAGAAAAAAAAAAGTAGATGCAGTCTCTAAAGTAAATTGGGGCTCCAGAGAGAGCACTGAACTAGGAGTCAGAAAGCCTGGAGGCTCAAACACTAGCTAGCCTTGAAACCTTGGGTAAATGTATTCTGTGCCTTTTCTGTGAAGCAGATGGTGCGAGCCCTTAAAGCCCTTTCCGGTTCTAAGATTATATGTATCTGTCTAGTGCAATCCTACCCCACTCTCAACCCCATCTCCAGGAAAATCTCTTTCTAAACTACTCAAAATACATGATTATCTTTCATTTTGTAACACAGCTTTCAGGAACTTACTTGGTTGCTTGTTTCTGGGATTCACCTCTAATGTCAAGTGGCTCTTCTTTATGTTTAGCAAAACTCTCTCCTGCTGCAATATAATGCCATGTTTCTCTTCTCCTATTTCCTGTGAGAGCACAGAGCAACTCGTTGGGAAGCTTGCTTATAATAACTTCTCTTACTCCTGTTGACTGTTCCTAAGTCACTCTATGCTATGGCCTTTGAGATGGGTGTTCTTATGTCTTCATGTCCCTCTCTTCTCCTCCTATGCTGATCGCCATGCTCACCACTCTCCTGCTTTGCTGACACAGGTGTACGCTAGGTGCGTGGCTTACTCGGTGCAGTTTGGAGGGCTGGGTGTGATTCTGTGGGTGCCACATTTGTGGGTGTGCGATGAGAAGG
This sequence comes from Hyaena hyaena, assembly GCF_003009895.1. Lineage (NCBI taxonomy): Eukaryota > Metazoa > Chordata > Mammalia > Carnivora > Hyaenidae > Hyaena > Hyaena hyaena. Next base: position 91,335 of record NW_024082475.1, read on the forward strand.
AAGAAGAGAGAGCGGACATTCCTCCGCTGCTGAAGAGGGCTGTGGAAACGTAAGTTGTAGACATGCTTCAGTGGAGGTTGAGGATTTGCCCAGATGGGAAGCCTCAAGTACAGAGGCACTTGTACATCTACTTATCTGGAGTCTCAATGATGCTGTTTATGAGTGAGCTATTCAAATGGAGGGAGAAACCCACAGAGAAGGAAAAATAACAGGTTGGAGTGATTATGTACAGAAGGAGAGGCCCTAGTGGAAGTCTGGGGGGAAAGGAAGAAGGGGATAAAATGAAGAATGATTAATGGCGGACCTCTAATGGTTTCACTGGATCCAAAGGAACAGGGCAATACCAAGTAAGAAACACTTGATGCAGGAAAAGAGCGTAAGTGTGGAGGAAAATACATCATTCTACAGATGCTGACAGTCTCTGAGGATGAGGAAGAATCCTTCAAGAATAGAAAGGAGCTGCCCTCCCCCACCCCAATCTCCACATGCACAAAGGTACCCTGGCCAGCATGGCTACTACTGGTCTTGCTGGGAAATTCCCTCCAGTTGCATTCTAGAATAACTGTCCAAGTAGAATAATGGCCCACAAGATGGGAGTGACTCCAGAATAAGGGATTTCAACTTTTAGGAAGATCTGAGTTAGGGATGCAGGCACCCCTAAAAAGCACTGTAAAGTGTGTGTATGGGTGTCACTCGAAATATTTGCCTGAAAATCCGAGAACAGGTCAAATTTTAGTTGCCTGAGACCCAGCTTTACTCTCCCCCTAATCTACACCCCTACCACTTGCCACCTCCTCGATATCAAGGTAGAATAGCTGTAGGGCTTAAAGTTACTTGTCACAGGTAATAATAATATCTATAGTTTATGAAGCTCTTAATATATGCCAGCATCCTGGTCAGCAGCTTTTCCCATGCATTTTCACATGGAATCCTCATGGCGATGCATGAAGCAGTCACAGACACTTATTTAGTGCTTTTTGGATGTCAGACAATATTCTAAATGCTATATATATATATATAGCACATATATATATATACACATATATATGTTAATCAAAATCGAATTAGGTTATTATTACACTTTTGTTTTGTTTTGTTTTTTACGTAGGAGGACACTGAGGCACAAAGATATAAATAACCTGTCCGCAAAGAACTAATAAGTGGCAAGGTCAGGGTTAAAAACTCAGATCTAATTTATCTCATCAAGAGCAGCAATTGCACAGATTTGTGAACTGTCACATCCTCGGTGCCCAGATCACAGTAAACTCTCATATGTAGTGGTTGAATGACTGAAGGCACAGCCTCAACCACTATCCTCTACGCAGTACCGGGGCCCTGAGCAAACAGACTTTCCCCAAATCAGGTGAAACGCAACCAGAAAGCAGCAGCACTAGGGAGACAGTCATTCATTCAGTCTTCATTCATTCAACAAATGCTACGGAGCACCCACTATGTGCCAGGCCCCAGCCTGGGTACAGGTGGCACTTTTTCAAGAGTGGAAAGGCTAAGGGTCTCACCCCAGCACCTCCCATGCCCAGGCAGGTCTGCCTCCAACTTTGCTCCACACCCTCTATTTCCCCCCACAGCTAAAACAGTGGGCCCAGCCATATGGGGAAGGCGGCTTTGATCCCATACAAACCACTCTAAACCCTGTTTTCCATCAGTCTTAGGCTTGCAGGACCCACTGGGGATAATGACTCAGTGCCGGGGAGAGCATGGGGGCGCGTGCAGCAGATCTCAGAGGGAGGGACTGCAAATTGGAGGCATTTTATTGTTTTCTCCTTTTCACTCTGAAAACTTTCCAAAAAGAGAGATCTATTTAAGTGGCTTGCAAAATTCATCTTAAGGTCAGCTCTAATTAAGTTGGGGCCTGGCAGCTGTATGATTTCAGCGCTGTTACACCGCTGCCAACGCTGAGCTAGGTGCTCAGCTTCGCCCCGCGCGGTTAGCGCCAGGCTGCCCGCACAGGTCCTCCGCCTCCCTGGCCCACCTGGCCTCCGAGGAATGTGGAGTGGGTCAGTGCCAGAGAGGAAATTTGTCCTGTGCTTTGGAGGAGACACACTGATGCAGCAGTTCGAACTTTCAGTTTATGGTAAATTTCAGGAAAACATGGTCATCCATTGGGTCACACAGTAGACACTCAAAAGACCTTTTCTTCCCTTCATTTCCATAGTCAGAATACAATGTTAGCAACAGAGAACTGAATCGACACAATGCCTGGCACAGAGCAGGCATTCAGAAACTTTGTGTACAATAATAATAAAAAAGGTATGAAATAATGGAGAAAATGAGGAATCAAAGAAGTCAGGTTCTGGTCCCTTGGTTTGCTATTAATTAAAATATGAAAAAAATGTGGAAATCCTCTCTCTGGGGCTCAGTTGTTTCATCTACAAAATAAAAAAGATTAGATGAGAGGAGTTCTAAAATTCCTTCCTATTTTTAAATTTCACCAGTGAAATTTTACATAGAGGCAGTATTATGTGGGAAAAGGAACAGAATGCAAAGCCCTGAGCCCACAGGCAGGTGGGACTTAAGTCCAGACTCTGCCACTGACCAGCCACGAAAACTTAAGCATGTTGCATGGCATCGCTGAGTGTCAACCACTTCATCTGCAAATATGGATAGTGAAATGCATTTTGTAGGCCTGCAGGGCAATAATGAGATAATAAGTCAGTGCCCAAAATATAGAAGGCTTTAAATAAATGGTAATTAAAAAATAATAAACCTACTTGAAGCCCATTCTTCTTTGTAGAAGAGTGCAATGGCCAAGTGGGACAGACTGTGCTAATAGCCCCAATTCCTCACTGTATCTGAGCTGTTTGTATCTATGCTGTTTGACAGGTAACTCGGCAGGGCTCTCCCAAACCTTGACTCGACTAAGTAACTTGTCTGGCCAGTAGGATATTAGCAGATAGGATGCAAGAGGAGGTTTGAAAAGCATTCAGACTGTCTTTTGTGACTCTGCCATTGCCGTGAGAAGGACAGGCCTAAACTAACCCACAGGTCCTAAGAAAAAGATGGCATATGGAACAGAGCCACCACTAGACACAACCAGTCAAGGTCAGTCAAATCCCAGTCAACTCAACCCTCAAAAGCTACATGAATGACTGTTTTGAGCCACTGAATTGTGGAGTGGACTTTCATACTGTAGTTTGATAGCCACAGCTAACTGATATACCATTGGCTTCAATTTCTTTTTTTTAATACTTATTCATTTTTGAGAGACAGAGAGAGAGAGAGAGAGAGAGAGAGAGAGAGAGAGAGCATGAGTGGGGGAGGGGCAGAGAGGGGCGAGACACCGAATCCAAAGCAGGCTCCAGGCTCTGAGCTGTCATCAGCACAGAGCCCAACGGGGAACTCAAACTCACGGACCGCGAGATTATGACCTGAGCCAAAGTCGGAGGCTTAACCAGCTGAGCCTCCCAGGAGCCCCATGGTGCACCATTAGTTTATAACAGAAGACATGGGCTCCAGATTGTTTTATTTTAAAATTGGGGTTCATTAGTAAAATTTGCAAATATATTATCTTTTTGTATTTGGTAAACATTCAGATATACTTCTGGATAAAATTTTGGAAGGAGAAAAAAATTGACTAAAGTTATCTTTCTGGTTCAAATGACACCTTTAACGCTGTCTGAAACGTTTTAATTTGCTAAATTATGAATGTTTGAAAACTTGCCGTTAGGTCTGAGTTTCAAGCTTTAATTTAAAATTTGGGAACTTTTAGTAGAGAGGGACTTAATATGCACAGGCCCAAATCTGATTACTGAGCATGTCTGTACATTGCTTCATGTCACTGTCCTTTTGTAAAACCCAGACATTTTAGTAACAGTCTTATTCAGATGAACAAGACTTTAAAATAACAGTGTCAAAAGGTGACCACTGGGTCAACAGGACCCTTTGTTTACAAGGTTAGCATAAAGGAGAAACTCACTTTCCACCTTCTGGGTAAGAAAAGATCCCAGTTCTTCCCTACTATGTCTTTCTCTCCGGTGAGTGTCCCTGTCTCCTCACATGAGACTCACACTTCTGGTCACCAAATGCATGGAGGTTTTATTCCCCATCACAAGAAATTCTCTGCAACACTCCTGGGCATCCTACAATTGACTCAGTTCTGATCCTATCTACCAGGAGATAGTGTCAAATCCCATAAGGTTTAAAGACAGCCCCACAAGACTTCCCCCCCCCCCCCCACTTCAGACACCACCGGATCAAAGGTTCCAATGATCCCCTCCTTGGGTTCCACTAATTTGCTAAAGCAGCTCACAGAACTCAGAGAAACATTTACTTGCATTTACCAATTTATTATAAAAGGATGCAGACAATGGTACAGATGGAAGAGATGCACAGATCAAGGGATGGGGCTTCCATGCCCTCTTTGAGCTGGCTACCTTCCCCAGCACTGCTACCTGTTCACCAACCTGGATGCTCTCTGAACCCCATGCTTCCAGGACTTTCAGGGAGGCTCTGTCACATAAGCGTATCCATCCATTAATTCCATTCTCAGCCCTTCTCCCCTCACTGGAGGATGGAGGGGTGAGACTGAAATTTCTGTTTCTGACCATGGCCTGGCCTTTCTGGTGACTAGCCCTCATCCAGGAGTCATCCAGGAGCCCAGAGCCCACCCAGAGTCCCCTCCTTAGAACAAAAGACACTCCCCAAACCCTTGTCATTTCACGAGCTCTGTGTCAGGAACTGGGGTAGAGACCAAATTATATTTTCTATCATTTCATAGACACATCTCGTAGAAGGAAGGACACCGGCAGAAACCAATCACCTCCAAACCAGTATAATCACTTGTTCAATGAATCAGTGTGCTAGTCTATAAAACAAGAAGCCACATTCTTCTGGAAGGACTGAAACTAGCTAGTAAGCTTCTTCAGGGCAGGGACAAGGGCAAAAATGCACAACACAGCCATATAGTTACTTGATTAGCAGAATATGAACGCTCTTATTGGCAACAGCAAGTTAAAACTTGCTCCTCATTAGTTAAGACCCAGACCAAATGTTACTCCACCAGGAAGAATGTATTCCTTGCTCGTCTGAGTTCTCCTGGGACCTGTCAGGCCTGTTTTCCTATGTCTGACTCTGCCGCTAGGCTGTAAACTCCTCAAAGGCATGAGACACACCACATTCATCTCAGGTCTCTAATGCCTAGCAAGATGCCTTATACCTAAAATAAGCTTAATATACGACTGTTAAGTCAATGGGTGATAATACTGCCCCAATTCGGAAATCAGGAAGCTGAGAGTCAGAGAGATTAACGAATTTTCTGGAAATCACACAGCTGGACAAAGCTGGCAATTAAAGTTGAGCCCAGCTCTGGGTGAATCCAGTCTATTCTACAGCACCCTTGAATCCAGATTCCTGTGGCAATAAACAAAGCAGCGTATGTAAAGTACGCAGCACAGTAACAGATGCTGAATAAATGTTACTTACCTTTTTCATGTTTTATTCTGGTGCCGGGAATCCCACCATTGGAGATTTATCTCTCTCTACATTCCTTTTTCTTACACGTTAGCAACTTATTGTTGGTTAAGGAAGATGAAAAACGTTGGTTAAGGGAGATGAAAAACAACCCAGGTATCTTCATGTATGGCCCAGAATATCAATTGGACTATTATATGGTCATTAATAACTATGTATGGAAGAGTTTAAAATAACATGGAAGTGCATTCAACAATGCACTTTCTTAGCAGCAAAGTATTTTTTAATATCTGCAGTTTATTTGTGTGCTATCACAATGCTTTCAAAAAACGTTTATTGAGAAACAATGGGAAGGACATGTTAGAAGCAGGTTGGCAGTATTTTTTTTTTTTAGATGAAAAGAACAAAGATGATTTTTGCCATCCATATTTTTTCCTGAAATTTTCAAGTTTCAAAAATTAAATGGGCATGTCTTATTTTGATAACATTCGCTGAAAGGTTTTCACCATGGCCAGACTGCCTTTTTTGTTTGCCAACCTGCTCTGGGAGATGGACCACCATTACCATTTTGTTCCTACTTCTTCAGTGATCCTAAACCTTATCATGGCATCTGTAATCCTGTATTGTACTTAGTTGTTTCCTACTGACCTTCTCTGCTGCCTATGAGTTTATTAAGAGCTGGGATTGTCTGACTTCTGTGCCGAATTCCAGCACTTGGCTAGCCCGCAGTTCCCTACTAGGCTCATAAATTTTTGTTAAATGAATGATAATTCTCACTACTGAATTAATAGTTTGCACTCTGACCTTCCTGAAAAGGATGATAAGAGAATGTTTATATTTGTGGGTGTGCATTTCAATAGTGACAGAGCTTGCAAACACGGTACTACATGTTTTTGCATGTCTTACTTACATTTTGCACATTCATAAATTAAAGAATTAAACTAAAAATGCAGTTGAGCTTTTTTTTCTTCCACATTGCCTTTTCTGAGTAATGATGAACAGTGTTCAATATGCACGCTTTTCTAACATGAAATCCGTAAATTCTCCGAACACAGGCAAAATGTATGGAAATTCTATCAAATCCAATTTGAGTGTGTTTTCTTAAACTTAGGGTGTATAATATTTAGTTTCATGAGCAGAACAAATAATACAATTAATGTTTATTCTTTGACTACTCTTTCACTAAACAACTCAGTTAAAGAACGCACGCAACACAAAAACACAGTGTTTCTTGGTCCTTGCTCCAAGTTTCATATGTTAAACAAAGACAGACCAACCTTAAACCTTTTGATAAATACGATGCTTGTGGTAACTGCAGCATTCACTTCGTATCCCATTTCTCCAAGTTCCTGTCAGCCAGATGTCACTTGCAATGCAAACACTAGAAAAATATGAAATAATAATTTCATACATCATCTATGTGTGCATGAGCCGGTCAAACATTCAATACAAATTCAAACTGCTACTACACGCAGAGCAAATATCATCCAAATAATATTTAAAATGATTGAAAGGCTTTTGATTTGGAAGTGTATTCTCTTAAGCTAAGTGGTCCCCAAGACCATCTAGAAAATTCAATTGTTTCATTTTTAAAATGTTTTCTGCCCAAAATTATATCAAACCCTAATGTCTCAATAGAAACACATGGGATTGGATTGCTGACTGGGCGCCTGATGTCAAAAGAAAATCTAATTTCACAATGGCATTTCCTCATACTGTCTCACCAAAATACAAAATGGATAAAATTTTAATGGATAATTTTCAGAAGCAGAACGTTAGCCATTGGGAAAATATGGAGGGGAACTTAGCATTGAGCATCGAAGAAGGAAAGTGAAGGAAGAAATGGAGTGTAAATACAGATATACAATACTATATAAAAAGCATTCTTAAAAGATTTTTCTTATCAAAAACAGAACTTCAACTTTAAAAAGCTCCTTACTATCAAAATGTAAGCTTTTTCTGTGTCCACTTCTAAGTTTCTCTGCCTGAATCTTTTCTATTTTGTAAAATGATATGGGGAAAAGGAATCACACCATAAGCTATATTATTAGATATACATTTGCACAGTGTTGATTTCTATTTTTGATGTTAGCTACAAAAACGGTCCTGTGTACCCCTGGCTTCAATTAAGAGATAAGAGAGAATGGTATTAGACTCAGCCCTGCTTCTTTTCACTAAGGCCCTAAACAGCATCTCTTTTTGTTTGCTGTTCAGTGGTGAATTTTCCTGCCTGTCTGAAGGGAAGAAGGTTCAGCTCCCTTTGTTTTAAGGAGGGAACTCTATGGGTATATGAAAAGCAGGGTTCAGAGCAGATAGATCTTCATTTGAGTGTATGAACTTCAGTATGTCCCTTACTGTCTTTGAGCCTCAGTATTTTCATCTGTAAGATAGAGATAATAATTGCCATTTTACTGTTTCCTTGCAATGTTTAGGAATAATACTTATAAAGTATTTGACACAGTGCTTGATACAAAGGAGGCACTCAAGGATTATTTTATGAGGATTCTAATTTCTTTGAGCTGCTTATACTTGCTATCTCGGATTCTGTGTACTTTTGAATCTTTCTTGATCATATTCTTTACTCAAGCTGGCAGCTCTGGGCAGGTTTCACATTAAGTGTTGAAGGAAAGAATGGGCAGCCTCCTCACTGCAGATTTGCCATGGTCACCCTGGTCATCAGTAAAGCAAGCCACAGTACAGCCACACCACTGGCAATTGCTGAACATCACTATATAACCTGGACCTGTGAACTAAAGGCATCGAGGAGACCACAGAGACGTAGCTGCTGATCTACAAGGAGGAATCTTACTCCTTGGGGGGGTCACTGATAATGTTCATCAATTTTCCTCACTCAGCAACACATAACCCAGCCTTTCTACGGAGGAGCTCAACATTAGTCCTAGATTTTAAGGCAAAATCAACTCTAACACCAGTGTACCTGTTTAAAAACTTGAAGCTGACTTATAACATGTTTGGTATTTCTCTCCCTCTTATTTTCTTGACTACATTATATTTTCCTGTGAGGGCAGGCCCTGAGTCTTTAATTATCTTGGTCATGCATCCCTTCTTCTCTCCAGTTCTAACACAAGGTTTTGGACCGGGTAGATCATTAATAAATACCTAGTATTTAAAATTGAAGTTGGCAGGGTGCCTGGGTGGCTCAGTCAGTTAAGTGTCTGACTTCGGCTCAGGTGGTGATTTCACAGTGAGTTCAAGCCCCACATCTTGTTCTGTGCTGACAGCTCAGAGCCTGGAGTCTTTGTCCCTCCCCACTTGTGCTCGGTCTCTCTCTCTCAAAAATAAATAAACATTAAAAAAATTGAAAAAATAAAAAATAAAATTGAAGTTATCTCTCCTGAGGCAGCTTATTTAACTGAATAAAAACTGACTCTATTTATAATCTAGGATGAGGAAACTGTATGGTCTAGTGGCTGATAGTACAGGATTTAGAATCAAACACCACCAGACTTGTATTCCATCTCTGCCATTACTTACCATCTTGGGCAAATTTCTTAATGCCTCCAAGTCTTAGTTCTCCTGATTATAAAATGAGAATAATAATTCCTACTTCTTAAGATTACTATAAATAGGGTTGCCAATAAAACACAAGACCGCCTTTTAAATATGAATTTTAGACTTTTTTTTTACTATAAGTATATCCCAAATATTGTATGGGATGTACTTACACTGAGAAATATTTGTTGCTTATCTAAAATTCAAATTTAACTGGGTGTTAACTAGATTTTAATTTGCTAAGTATGGCAACCCTAATTATAAAGACTAAATGAAACAATACATTGTAAAGCTACTAGCTCTGTGCCCATTGGATAGTGGGTGCTCATTAAGTGTTATCTCATTTCCTTCTTGTCTCGTGGGGCTGTTGTGTGATTAGACGCCTCGTTCATAGTACCAATTCAATGGATTTTAGTGAGTTTTTCCTTTCTAGGCTCAGCCTCAGAAGAATGTCCTCTGTGCTAACAAGGGAGAAAAAAGCCTCACCTGCTCGCAGTGTTTGTCTCTAGATGGCCTCCCTTCTCTGCTCTCCTTCCCACGGCCTATTTGTAGCATGGCCCCCAAGGGTGCAGAGTGGCCTTGTTAAAAGGCCAAAGCCAAAGGGACAGAGCTGTTAACATAGAACCCCCTCAACTCATGGCAAATTGATGTTTGAAGATCTGAATTTACGTTGGAAGTAGATATTAGAAATTCTTAACTTGTGAGCCCTCTAAAGAGTGCCAAAACAGAATGGCAAAGGATTTGATTTACAAAAACAGAAAGGTAGAATAACCTGTCCAGTGAAAGCCTATCACCTAAACTGTGTTATAAAGACATTGCTGGGGTGCCTGAGTGGCTCAGTTGGTTAAGCGTCGGACTTCAGCTCAGGTCATGATCTCACGGTTTTTGGGTTCGAGCCCCACATCAGGCTCTGTGCTGACAGCTCAGAGCCCAGAGCCTGCTTCACAGTCTGTGTCTCCCTCTCTCTCTGCCCCTTCCCTGCTCATGCTGTCTCTCTCTGTGTCTCAAAAATATATAAACGTTAAAAATTTTAAAGAAATAAAGGCATTGCTAACAGCTCTAAAAAACTCTTCCTTTTTTCTACATACCACCCCCCACCCACAAGTCAGCTTGTCCAGACACTGGTCTTCATCAGGCAGAAAAACTTTCTTCGGCAGCCATTGCCAGATGTCCTCATGAAGCAGCTAGGCATGAACTGAACTATCCACAAAAGATACAGGTTTTGAGGACACCTCTTTTTTTCTTACAACTCAGTGTTGCTTCTCTCTGACAAGCCAGAGATAGTGCATATGATATGATTCAACAGAAAGTCTTTGTTCGAGAAAATGGTTCTTTTAGCATGGTCTATCCAGGGATCGGTACACTTGGAGTCTGCCTGACCGACATTCCCAGACCCGCGGCTGGCCCCACAGAAGTTCCATTCTGCCCCAGTTCTGGGAAGGGAATACCCTATGCCTGGAAAATAGTTAGGGCCAAAAATCTATGACTATTTCTAGATTACACGTCAGATCTTTCCCCAGGAATCCAGGCTCTGGCTGACAACAGAAAGCAGGTACTGTCCACTTCCTTCAGCTCACATTCTCATGTAAACAGGCGGCCACCTTCCTCAGCACCAGCTGCAGCTTCTGGGTGGTCCCGCTCAGAAGTTCCCAGTGGACTGCAGTGCAAGCTTATAGGCTGGTGGTCACACAGCTCTAGCAAGCATTTGTGGGAGGCTGCAAAAGCACGTATGCTCTCCAGGCTCTGGTTTTGTGTGAGCAATCAAAGTAAAAGCTGACTTCCCAGAGAAGGTCTATTCTCCAAAACTAAGGGGAAAAAAAAAAACCAACAAAACAAAACTGAACAAGATAAAACCATAGAGGCAAAGAGTGGGTAGATTTTCTGACAGGCAATTCTTGATATGAAAATTTAGGAGTTGTGCTTACCCCTTCCTCTCGAGCATCTAGAAGTAGAGTCTTCATAAATGCATGCTGGATCAGTATTACTGCATACTAATTAATGAATGATATTCTAAGACTTTCCAGAATCTCTCCTCGGGAAGGTAAAACAAAGGAATGCCTGGGTTCCCACTTATTAGCTATTTAACAAGTTACTTAGCCTCTCTGTTGTGAGAATATAAAGAAATTATTACATGGAAAGGTTCTGAATACTACCTGGCATATAATAAGCCCTAAGCAAGTATTGACAGTTATCAATATAATTAAAAAGTCTTCAACAATTATGCTGTATATTTGTAGAGTGCTTTATAGTTATAAAGTACTTTCATCTCTTTTTTGGTGAATCTATAGCCAAGATGAGGTGGAGACTGAGAAATCTCCATTTTTCATAATCAGAGAAGGGATAAATAGGAGTAATCAGATGGCTGTATAATACTATTCCAGGCAGAAATGGCAGTATGCCTTCGTAGGTGGCAAAGGCAAATTCCATAAAGAAGATATTGAGATAGTTGCTGGGTTGGAACCAAGAACCCAATAGAAGCATAGTGGAAACACAGGCAGTGTTCAGGGGTGCAAATAACAATGCTATAGAAATGGCTGGAAGGTTCAATAAATGTTCATAAGGAGCTTAGAAATAAAACTCAGGTGATTAAATAGTATTCAGGAGACAGTTAAGATCACAGGTAGCTATTGAGCACTTTGAGAAAAATGTCATTGCCCTGGTGCCACACCTTACCCCAAGTCAATCACAGATGAGGATTTAAGGATTGAATATATAAAAAATGAAAAAGCACAGAGTAAGCAGGAGAAAAGAAAAAACTGAGAGTTCACCAAGCATGGGGGGTAGGTTTAATTTTCCAAGCGGAGAGTCAATAGAACAGATGATTTTGACTGTTCGTTCACACTTCCATTTTGGTACCAATGGACCAAATCAGGGAAATCAATATCAGGGCACACAGGTAGCACTTCCAAGAGAAGCAAAGAGCTTCTCTTGGTTTCATCTTTCCATCAGGACTCTCAGGCAGGTACTGTGTAATCTGTAGTGCCCTGTGAAGAATGAAAACGTGGAACCCCTTGCTCAAAGAATAGGAAACAAATGCCATTTGACATATTAAATTATAAAACTTTTCCCCCCCTTTCTTCTGTTGTCTCTCTCTTGATCTGCCGTGGTGGTTTTTATTTGCTATTTAATGTCCCTCTAAGTAAACAAAATTGAAATTTAAAATTTTTAGCCTGAATTTTACTGTTCATCTTTATACCTTGCAATGAGTTTTCCAGATAAAGCATTTAAAGTGTATGCAGATTTCCTGACTTGCACAATTTTTATTTTGTAGTAGTTTGTTACACGCATAGGTATTTTGTTATCAAACCAGTGGCAGTGCTGCACAAAACCAACTCAACTGTTTTTATTGCACTTCTTGATACACACACGGTCTACCAACTGCGACCTTCAGTACTGCTGAAAAAGGAAGGACTGAAATGAAAATCAACATGGGTCATCTGATCACTTCCTTTCTTTCTGTGTCATCACTCTCAGGACAGCGCTTGGCTCCCGAAGTCCATGTTTATGGGACACCGAGAATGCCGCGTGCAAACAGGGCACTGAGGAAAGATGCACATGCATGTTGCACGCCTATCTCCTCCCCGTGTACGTGCTCCATTGCCCCTCAGGACTTCACGTACAAAACACAAAGATTAAATTATGAAGAATTTCAAGACAGAGGCAGCAGAGAACTAAACCAAGTGTGAGTCCCTGTGACACTACACAGGTCACACACCCATGAAGCCAACCGTGTTCCTGGGGAAAGTTCTACTTTGTTTCAGTTCCAGTCATTATATTGTCCTGGGAACACCTTCAGTGCTAATATCCAAACAAGCATTATGTGATAGTGTCTATTCTTTACAAGTGTATAGGTGTCTCTCTTAGATTCATCATAAGTCCCTGGGAAAAAAAATAACTATATTTTATAACATTTTGCATTGTCCATGAATTGGAGTGTCCTGTGTATACAGCAGGTGCTTGTTGTGGGTGGCGATGGTGGGGAGCACCCTACGTGATGTGACTCATGAAATTCCTGAGGTTATGAATTAGTAATATTTGTTATTCTACTCCCGCTTGCTAAATCCCTTATTATCAACAAACAAAGGAGTAAGATGCTCAGGCTATTGCTTCTCATGCCCCTTTTTAACCTACCATATCCTGAAGAACTGCCAGAAATTCACTTTCTGGTTCTTTCCTTGTCCCTGAATACTAGCATAGGAAACGGTGACAGGCAGTGTGCAGGTCACTATAGTATCTCAGTCCAAAGACCTATAGGGTATTTCTAGCATGTCCAAGAATAATCACCACGGAGAAGCAGTAGAAAGCATCCATGGCAAGGATCCCTGGACATTGAAATTTTTGTGTGTGTAAGATACAAATCTTATATGTGCAAATACTTAACCATCACCAGAAAAATGGAGAGATGGCACAATGATGTTAGAATATACAGACATGGGCCAGCTCACCAAGGCAAAAAAAGATTCTGAATTGAGGCAAAACTGTTTGACACATTACCTACCTCCATGCCTTCAAAACGGAGGACTGTGACAAGCCCTTCAGTAACCAAGTAGAATGGTACTGGGGAAGGGTTCTAGGGGCATAAGTTAATTATAATTCTAGTAGTTTCCAGAGTGGCCCAAAAAGGAGAGTCCAAATGATTTTCAGGTTCTATCTTACAACCTAGAATCTATGTAGTAATGAGGGTAAAAGCCCGGGAAGCCAAAATGTCTCCCTAGACCAAGGGGATGAGCAAGGGCCAAAGAAAACCAGCCCAGGGGGACTAAGATCTAGGTGTGTTCCACATTGCAGCAGACAGCCCATGGGATGACATGGAGCAGATGCTTTAAACAACTCTTGGCGGAGACCTGGCTTAGTGAACTTAAAGACACTGAGTCTGGTGGCCTAGACACGTGACCAAGGACACGACTGCTGTCCTTTTGCTGAGATAGCAGACTCATGGGATAGGCAGCGTATAGGAAAGGACCAAAAAAAAAAAAAAAGTGAGGGAATGCTAACCATGACCTAATCATCATGAATATCAAAGGAGGAAATCCAAGCTGACTAAGAGAGAAGGTAAAAAAATCTCTTCCAGGAAGCACAATAATGAGAGCAAATCTGGAAAAAGAAACGGAAGGGCTGTGGGAAGGAAGGAACAGAAGAAGGAAAAGGAGAGAAAGTGATTATATTTGTGAAAGTCCCTTGCCTTGCATAAGGCCCGATGCATAGTAGTAGTGGTATTTCAAGTCCTCCCAAGATTAGAGAAATTAGAAAGGAAGAAAATAAGCTGTGATTTAGTTTGGACCGGTGCAATTTTTCTCTTCAACCCCTGGCTGTTAAAAATGTCATAATTTACCCCATGATGAGAAACTCAAAAGACAAACACTTAATTGAAATAGGCTGACACGTTTCCTAAGGGTACTCATTTTAGGACTAGGAAGAAGGGAAAGAAGGAAAGATGGAGAATGGAAGAGAGGAGAATTGATAGCTCACTAATCTATTTCCAATCAAAAATAGCTTGAGTTGCTCAGAGGGTGGCCCCTGTGGTATGGCTGCCAGACAAAACATAGAGAAGTTGACTTGCTATAATCCACAGAGAGGCGGCCAGCTCTGAAAGGCCAACTAACACAGGTAAGAAAGATCTTCTTAGTAAAGCATCTCTAAGGGGCCATGGTTTCTCTGTTCATCAAGAATCCCCGAAAACCTGGAAATTTGGAAGTAGTCAGAATTGATTTAATCCTTTTTACTATAAATCTCATTTCTGAAAATGATTAACAGAGGCAGAGACATAAATGGTAAAGTCTCGATCAGGGGAAATGCTGTCAGCGTATCATCGAGATAGATTAGAAAATGAACACTCAGGTTTCTGTGAAGGAAGACTAATGACATTAAGTCAAGATGAAATAGAAAGGAGCGTCACACAGCCTCAAAAATCATAAACCATAAGCTCGCCCTGACAGAAGACCCTCAGCAAGTTTCTGAACTGGAAAATTATCAGGAGTTTGGTCCGAGAGTATTTTCTTAGGCCTCATTCAGAGTACTGGGCTTGTTTGGGTTTGTTCTAAAGTTCTGGGAATGGCTTTGCCAGGTTCTGACATTTGTACAAGAGTGAAGTCCTTCCGCCTGCAACATTCACTGTGCTCTACTGCATGCTCAGAAACAAGACAGTGAGAGTTTGGCTCACTAAAACAATAAATAAACATTTAAGACACTTCCATACTGTGCCACCATCTGATTTCCGAGGTGTCGCAGTTCTGCAGCCTTTCAGAAAGAAGGCAGAGCTGTTGCCCTGAAATCGGTGGTGGCTGGGACCAATGTCCTTTGTTTAAGTTAAGAGCAAATAGTGAAGCGAGTATATAAATTCCTGCCAAATAAAGCTAAAGCAGGCCTTCTGCTCTGCTTGGTAGTGGGAACAAGCCGGTACATCTGCTTCACATGTGGTGTATCACTTGATTACTTAAACTATGTCTCCATTGGAAACACACACACACACACAGTCTCACCTCCATTTTTTAGAATAAGCCAGTAGAATCACCTCAAACCTAAGTGCCATTTAGCTGCAGTTTCTCGGTTTCTCTGGGGTTTGACAAAAGAATTCTATTGTGTCTTCCTGCAGTGTCTTGAAGTTGACTGTTCTCGTTCAATGACAGTGATCAACTGGAAATCTTTCCCATTGTCTTGAACTTGGGGAATTCCTGCAATTAATGTGCAAGTCTTTCTTATGCAGAGAGCACTGGGGTTCCTGATCTTTGTTGTGAAGGAAGACACTGACCCTATGGCTAGGCCAGGAAAACACACTCCTGATTCTTAAGAGAAACAGTCCTGTGAATCTGAAATTCAAGGCAAATCTTTTTCCAACTTCAGAGTTGGAATGGCTTTATCAAAAGTATTTCTCCATCCTCCCCGACCCGTTTACTATGGCTACGACATTGGAAGACAAAAATGTGCTGCTCTTCATGTCAAATTTTCAAAATATGCAATATGCAATAAATCGATGGGGAGTTACGTGGGTAGATAGATACTTACTGTTCAATTCTAATGTTTCTGACTTAAAATTTTAAGGTCATTGTCTCCCTTCTGACACCTCTTACTACATCAACATCCCATTATATCATTATAGACTCGTGAAGCAACCTGCACTCTTACATTCCGCAGGATAATGACTCTTTTGTATTTCAGTTTTTATCATAATATAAATCTTGAATTGCAATTTGCATATCTTTTGTTTAGAAAAAGAGACCCCTATTTAAGACTTTGTCATTTTAAAACATAGGCTTTAAAGTGGCTTTTTTTTTCCTAAAGAAATGCACCAAAATATTCCAATTTATTCTTCAGCTGAATAACTGAATCTGATTCTACCTTGGCTGCATCAATAAATTAGCAAACGTCCTGAACAATACATTTCCGACAATGATGGCTCAAGCGCTTGGTCCTCTGTGCCTTTAGGTTCACTGCCTGTTAGAATTCCAATCACACATTTGCAATGGCAATTGGCAATTTGGACTGGACATCAGTCTGATTACACACACACACACACACACACACGTATATGTACATTTGTTCATTTATTTATTCTATATGAAGATTATACTATGTATGTGTACTTACATATACATATATCTATTTATTTCATATAAAGAGTACACTGTCTGCTCATCAGCTCTCTCATTCTTTATTTTATTTCTTTATGCTTTTGATTCTTCCTTGTCGTAAAACTGTATCTAAAGTAGCCTGGTAAGTTCATCTCCATGGCAGACCTTGGGCAGAGCTGGGAGAGCTTTTAAGACACGGGGCACGGATGGCATCCTGCCTACCTCTGCAGGGCAGGAAGTGTGCACAGACCTAGCATCCCCGATGCCTGCCTACCACAGTGCCTGGCGCAGGGGGTGCTTACCAAACGTGTGTTGGCAGTGAATGAATGAAAGAAGGAAATGGGTCCTCAGACTGGACTTTTTCCCTTTCCACTTCTCATCAAATTAAAGAGCTGCCTGAGTAGCTTCCGCTCTCAGGGACTGACCGATTGTCTGCCCATTTTTCCTGTGTAGCCCCTAACCACTGTTCAATGTGCTTTATTCCACTCATGCCCATTCTATCCTGGAGGGCTCTTGCGAGGCCAAGGGATAAGACCATTGTGGGAAAGTTCTCTCTCTGCAACAAAGCAAACCCAAGATCTTAAAACATGAAACATTTTAACCTTCTAGTTTTCAACATACTGATGACACAAGAGAACCGATTGCTTAGGCTAAACGAACATCAGCCGGTGTAAAAGAGACATCAGTAGACTGTGGGGGGGCTCTGAACTGGGGCTGGGAATCTAGAGCAAAATGGAGTTCAAATCTCAGCTCTTCTGTTTACTAGAAATTTCAACTTTGGCAACTTATTTCATTTCTCTCAGCCTCAATTTCCTCATTTGTAAAGTGGGAAGGATGGTCTCTGCCTGCCAGGACTGTTGTGAATGAGACAGCGTATGGGAACATCTCTAGTGAGCCCACGTCATGTCTGTAACATGTTCACTTCCGCTCCTTCTACATCCTCCTTTCCTCTCCCCCAGCCCATTTATTTCAAATTATTTCCTTCTTCCTGGAAAAAAAATGGAACATTCACTTGTGTCTTCCAACATGGCCACAATGAGGTAGAGGAGCCAGAGAGAGGTGGACCAAAATAGTCAGAGCAGAAAACCAATCTCATGCTCCAAGATAACTGTGTCCTTTTGAGCCCTTTCTAGGACATACACTCTGGATGCTCTAAGAAGCCCACATTTGGCCAACCTGTCAGTGACACTGTGGTGAGCTTTGCAACCCCTGTAAACATAGGCAATTAAACCCCTAAAAGCTCTCAGGCTTATTGCCCAGTAAATTCACAATGAATAGTAACCTTAATAAATGTTATAAATCTCACCTCAGAGCCAACAGGAAATTCAAACTTTTGCATGTGTGGGATCCAAAGTGCTCCTGAAACAAAAGGGAGGTGTGTGGACAAGGAGAACATTGTGCTCCGAGCTCCCTTCCCCTGGCAGCACCAAGTGCCCCAGGCCTGGGAAAGGCCCTTAATTGTATTTTGTGAGGCAGTTCTCTGGCCTCCTCACTCCTCCCTTCCTTCACCTGCCTTAACTCTTTCTTGTCCCGGTGGCCCAAGAGGTAATCCATCCACACACATCTCCCACTGATTGAAATGAATGATGGCAATATTTGAAGGGGCCAAATTACGGACAAGTTGCTTTTTTATGTCAATGGTTTAGTCAGAAACGATTTTAGAAACTTAATTAAACCCTAAAATTGAAACTTAAACTCAGTGCTATTAAAAAAAAAAAAAAAGGAAATATCAAAGAAGAGAAACCACTGGATATTTTGATCCACACCCTCAGAAATGGGTGTTAGTTTTAATAAACAGTCACAATTTGGGGCTGTTATGAACCATAAGGCACACTCCTGGCCATGTTTCCAATTTCCTCTCTTGCCTTTACTGCTGTTATATTAAGGTCTGTGGTGAGGCAAAATGTTTATTAAAAAAGGTGAGGAGAGCAATATTCCAGATTAGATAATTTCACCTGTTCTAAGTATGCACTGGCCAATCAGAGGTCTCCATGGTGGGTTTGAGAGTGGCAGCCCTCCCACCTCCGGGGTTAAGGGAGGGGGAGTTTCAGCCTGTGGTTACAAAGCAAATGCAGATTAGGCCATTTTAATTACTGAGTTTAACTGAATATGGAATACATTTTCCAGTCACAGAGAGGGGCAAATAAATGCATCTGGAGCCTCCTCCATCGTGGAGATAATTACACTGGGATTGAAAAACATCTCGGGCGCAGTGAGCAATGAGGGCTCGAGTGATAGAACAGTCTTCTGAGAAGGCGTCCTTCATTTCAGGAGGGGTTAAGCTGGAGGAGTCTTTGAGTGGCTTCATAAGGAAACCAAACATTTTCTCTTTGGAGACCCATTCATACAGAACTCTTCTGGAGCAAGATGGAGAAGAAATTCTCAGCATGTTGAAAATTACCTAGAACTGCAAAATCCCATTAAAGCAACACATTTCTTTGATTCTCCTGAGGGTTTCTCTAAGACAATAGGCTTTCTTAGAGTGAATCCTTGGGGACTTCCAAATCCTTTCATTGTTTCTGGAATTCCTCTAATGGTGGGAGTTGCTGAAAGTACCGTTTATATATTGAATGAATTGTCTCTGTTCCCCAACTTTAACACTGTTTCCTTACACTCCTTCCTTCTTGCTGGTAGGTGGATGATGCTTCTATTCCAAGCCCATATGTAAAGAGATTTTGTTGAACAGTGTTATTAATGTTTCAGATGCACTACTTGATCCACGGCATAGCCAGATCTGCATAATCACAAGATATGTAAAATCGTAGCCTATAGGATTTATTTTAGAAACATGGATTTTTAACTCCTTAACACAAGTATCCACCCTGTGTTCCCTAACATTCAGATACATATGGCTTGGCTTGCTCATGGGAACAGCCTCTGTTAGACCACTGCTACCCAATAGAAATAGAATGTGTCCCACAAACACAAGCCACATGGGTAATTTTAAATTCCCTACTGGCCATGGAAAAAAAAAAGACTTAAAAAGAAACAGGTGCTATCAATCCTAATAATAGAATTGATGATTAACCTATCCACACTATTGTTATTTTAATATATCATCAGTAAAAAGATTTATTAATGAGATACTTTATATTCTTTATCACACTAAATCTTTGATTTTTGCATTTTACACTGAAAGCACATCTCAATTTGTACCAGTCACACCTCAAATGCCCAATCGTCACCACCGTAATAATGGCTACTGAATTAGGCAGCATAGCCCTTGACTCAAACTTTCCAGTTCTTTAAAGAGTTTATCTGATTCTATCCTTTCCTCTGTTAGCTTTGGTGCATATCAGTGCCACCCTCTTCTTACCAACTGCATCTGCCTTAAAACTTGTATGTCCTACAAGTTCTGAGTAAACCCAGGCACCTATCATGTAACAACAGACCCTTGTGGTTCCAACGAGATAAACCTGATACTTCCCAATGTTTACTCTGGGAACATAATGTCCTCATCTGTGAAGATGGCTGTTTTCTTCATGTGTGTTCACAAGAGTGCCAACCCGCATGTGCAAATCACCAGAAGGTAAAGTGGCTCCTAACAAGAGAATCCTGAAGGAAACCATCCCCGTTCTACAGCTGCAGTGTCTACTGAGGCAGGACACCGGGCTCCACCCCCAACCGTCTCCGCCTTGCTCCTTCAAGGCAGTCCCAAACCCCATGCTTGGCCTGCACTGAATCCATTTTTTGATTTGCCAAGACTCCCCTCATCCTTCTGTTAAATGTTCAATCCGACAGGCTGCCACCATGAGTAAGTAATGCTTTCTTCACCAGAGATAATCAAGAGCTCAGGGCTTTTTTTTTTTTTTTTAATTCTTTTAATGTTTATTTATTTTTGAGAGAGAGAGAGAGAGAGAGAGCGGGGGAAGGCCAGAGAGAGAGGGAGACACAGAATCTGAAGCAGGCACTAGGCTCCGAGCTGTCAGCACAGAGCCCCACATGGGGCTCGAACTCACGAACTGTGAGATCATGACCTGAACCAAAGTTGGACACTTAACCAACCGAGCCACTCAGGTGTCCCGGGGTTAGCTTTTAAGTACAAACTTTAAAAAATATATTAAATTCCACAAACATGGTTCTTCCTTTCTTTCACTGCCACCACCTGCCCCTCCCCCCCCCAGTCACAAGGGCATAACAAAATACATTGGTAATTGTTTTCCTAGAAAAGACCCTTGCTAGTCTATTAACACCATCTTTAAAATCCTCATCAGTGTAAATGAATGTGTCTTCCTATTTTTATAGGGTTGGTGAGCCTGAAGGCTTCTGAGAAGGAACAGTGAGGTAGAGGACCAGTTAGGCAAATGGACTTTTGAGCATCTCATTTCCAAATTTCTATTCTCAGAAAAAAAAAAAATCCTAAAAAAAATTCTAGATACTAAAATATTCTGTCATGCTACCAACCTCATGTTGTGTTCATAGTTTTGCTACTGCTCAAGCCCATTCATCTAAACAGGGCCTTTTGATACCCTATTTCTCGAAGTACTTGATCTGCTCAGCATAGGCCTCAGAATATTAGCTGTTTGTGAGAGAAAATTCATGCAAAGAAAGAGCCAAGAATAACTAAAGCAGAGGTCTAAAATTTAGGTTCAGTGGGAAAAGTATTTAAGGGCTTTTAGGTACCTATATTGATTTTTCAATTTTATCCAACATTTTATTGTCCTTTCAGTTGTTATACAGTAATTGGTGGTGACTGCTTAAATAGATACTTAAGCTAATTTTTGTTATAGAGAAAACATAAAATATGAGGCTTAATATCTAGTGCATTCTTCCTGTGTCTCCAGTTGCCCAGGTCTAGGTACCGCCATTATAAACCAGTATAGCCATTATACAAGATGAGAACACTCACCTGGTAGTAACTACTTAAATCTTGAGGCACTGTGTCAATAGCAAAAAGAAGAGAAGAGAGAAGACCTAGTACCAAAAATGCGAATGTACAAAGCAATTAAAGCATCAGCAGAGGCCAGAAAGCATAGTCCCAATCTGCTCCTTTGCCAAGACTTCTGCTGTGCTCTGAGCTGGGGTAATATTACCAGGTCCGGATAATGTGTCTTTGTTCAGGCTCAGACTCTGGGACTCTCCAGGTGAGCAGAAGACCCAGGACACAGAGGCTGCTTGGGCAGCGGGGATCCTGCGTTTTCCCATCCTGCCTGCTCAAACATAAGGCTTGCACTGCCACTGCAAATATCCTGAGGCACTTTGAAGGCAGTGGCTTTAAAAGCCCTCAACTTGTCTGAAAGGGAATGTCATATTTTCCAGGTTAAAAAAAAAACTTAGAGGTGCTTGGGTGGCTCAGTCCACTGAGCATCTGTCTGACTCTTGATTTTAGCTCAAGTCAGGATATCAGGGTTCACGGGTGGAACTCTGCGATGACGGCATGGAGCCTTCTTGGGATTCTCTCTCTCTCTGTCCCTCTCCTTCTCATGCACGCATGCGCTCTCGCTCTCTCTCTCTCTCTCTCTCTCACACACACACACACAAACACCCACACAATAAATAAACTTTAAATTTTTTTTTAAAATCTTAGGCATCAACTAAAGGAACCTTACATGTGGGAGAATCAAGGTTTAAAGAAGTTAAGTGCTTTAAGATCATACATTTAATTAGTAGCAGAATTAGTGTTAGAAACTGTAGGGAAACGGAAGGAAAGGAAATTGAAGTGTACTGTGTGTGAGGAGCAGCTTGTGGCTCTTGTGTTTTCTTTTGTGATTTAGATCATCTGGTGCCTTCATTGTGTAATGAAAGTAAACCGCTTCTTGCTCACTCTCAAATGGCTCTACGGCTGGGAGGGGTTAGGTTTTCTGCCGCTCAATACATAGGAGAAATCTGTATCACAAATACAGATGTGAACCCTGCTTTTGCTTGTCATGCTCAACTTCACGAGAGCAGATAATGTATCTCTTTCTAATGCTGCTGTACGCTAGTTGCCAGCACAGGGCCTTTATGGAGTCTCAATAAAGAGGTTCCAAATGAAAGAATGAATAAATGAACGAATAAGCGAATAAGCTCGTGGAAGGAGAGCTCTTTACAGCAGAGATGTGCCTTACTTTACATATTTATTACATTCCTGTAAATGTATGTGCACGCCTGATTTTGGTAACTCACGTGATCTACTTTTTGCGATGCGTCAAGTTTGCATCTAAATTAGCAGTTGCTAACTCTTTTAAGTCATTAATGATTGGAACCAAACACATACAGCCAGAAGTAGGGCTCTATTTAGAGGAACTTTCTGAAAGTACAATATTTGTCACGTGTTAGGGAAGACTCACAGCCCCTTAGTTTTCCGTTTTGTGAGCTTGGCTGTGTATGCAGCTTTGTTATTGTTGTTTGAAGAGCTGGTCTCATCTGTTCAAGAGAAAAGGGAAACCGACAACAAAGAAAAAAAAAGCGACCCCTCTGAATGCTCTGAGGCCCTCCAGTAGAAGTGACAAGTGATTAAGCGCAGAACCCGGCTACGCCTCAAGAACTCTTGCTCTCCGCCGCTCCCCTTGAACCCTGGGAGACTTGGTTTGCCATCAATTCTGCACAAAGTGAGGCTATATTTTTCAGCTGAGAGGCATTCTTCGGGAGGAGGGGGACAGAGACGAACACCTTGGTATGTCAACCTTGAAGTACCACCTGGAGGGCGAGGACCTTTCACAGTTTAATAGTGGACAGAATGTTATGGTGATGATCTGGGTCAGGTGGCGACTGAAGCAGTCACGGATCCTGGAACAACAGATGTCACGGTGACAGCTGTAATATCCAAGACTTATTTTTCTCCTTCAGCAGCAGAACCAAATAATGGGTAACAGATCTGATCCTGCAGAGGCAGCACCACCTTTTCTTTATTAGTTTGCTCACTTTGGCTGTACAATATTAGCTTCTTACACCGTCTGCGCTAAATCTTAAGCAGTCAAATGCTTCCTGAAGATCCAAAATAGAGCCCATGATGCTGGACGTAGGCTTTTGGTAGATAATGTTTTCAAAAGACTTCTATCCTGGCCTTCTAATCATCAAATTCTCCTTGGGCCCCACTGAGAAAAATTATCTGGCCTTTTTTGGAAGTCTACTGGAAAACTGGTAGACAACTGTTGACAAAGTCACTCTCTATCAACGATGTAAAGTCCAGAATATCATGATTATAAAATATGCCATGGGATTTTTAAGTGGTCCAATACACTGGACAGTCTAAGAAACCGTAAATTCCACTGATTTATAATATATAGAGAGCAGCTTTATACTATGAAACAATAAAAAGATAAAACTGTATTAGCATAATACCTGGCACTCAGTCAACATTAAACAAATGAATAGTGAGTGATCCAGAACTGTTTCTGGAGCTTTAGGTAACTGTATCATTGCTCTTAAGCATTTTTCACTTAATGTCCCTCTTTTATTAAACTTAAATACCATTCTACCTTTCTCTGTACAAGCTCCCTAATTAATCTTGCTCTAAATAATATGATACACTGGTCTTATTTCTTTGTGTTTAAAATATATGGGGTGCAATAAAAGTAAATGAAATACCACGAGTTAAAAGAATTATCAAAGAGAAAGTAAAGAAAACAACATCTTAACTAGACTTCCAAGTACTTTTCCCATCAGAAAAACAGCTTTGTGTTTCTCAAATGGCATAGAACACAGTGCCCGTTCACTGCTGAGTGTCTGTGGCTCCCAGTGTGAGGTGTTATGCCACTGTGAGGCCGGCCAACAAGCTCCTCTGTAGCGTGCTGTCACATGGTCACCTCATTCTCAAACTGCACAGGGAGAAAGGTACATCTCAGCATTTCTCTTGCTACCACGATCTTCTCTAGATTAGGTAAGCTCTCTCCATAGCCATTTTCCCCACCAGGTCCAGACAAATTGGGCTAAGATCTGGAATTGTGGCCAAGGGCTCTTGGCCATCCTAAGTTTCCCTGTGATGAGAGTGAGGAGCAAATTGATGAAGACCTAAGCTTTCTGTTGATGATCATCATTCTCATGAACATATTAGTTGAGCGTCCACTATTTGTCGACCCCAGAGGCAGAGACAAGTGGAAAACACACGATGTTTCCTCAGGAAACTTAGAGATATACTTAGGAAGAGACCTGTCAATGTGATTCCAGAAAACGCCCCAAATGGATGATTTGGAGGTTAAGTGTTGGAGTGGGACACAAATACAGTAGGGTGGAGTAGCTGAGCTTATCTGGAAGACATGGGAGAAAATTAAGTTGAGGTCAAACTTCTAAAGAAACTAAGCCATGAAATTCCAAAAAGGGCTAATTCCATTTCAAACCAAAGTAAAAACCCTGAAAGCAAGAGAGAAAAGATTTTTATATCCATACCTGGCCTATTCTAAACCAAGCAGTATGAGGAACTTCACAAGAACAAGTTTGATTGCATATGATTGACAGAGTAGAAACTTTCAAATAATGTTGGAAAGATACCTGAACTTCGGAGAGTCTCTGACACCAGCCCCCTCCCGCCTATCAGTGGGTGGCCCGATCTAATCATATGAGCGATTAGAACTAGATGTGGCAGGTCACAGCCTAGGTGAGTCCTAGAAATCTAACCAAACATGTAGTGTTAAGAAGGCAGAAGGAGAAGGAAAAAAAAATCCTCAGTGGGATGAAACCCAATTTTAAGCCTCTAGAGCATAGAAAAGCCCCACTATTCATTAAGGGAGGTCCCACCAGCTATTTTCTCAGGCAGCTTGTATTCACATTAATGAATGAAAGAGAGAATTTTAATGTGCACCTCTGAGAGAAATAAGACCCCCAAAAAGTTCATTCCCCAGATCCCTCTGGGTTTTTTTTTCCTTTTCCCTTTTCTAGTGCATAGTAATGAGGTTTCATGGTTCTATCAAGGTGGAGCAGGAAAGAGGTAGTGCAGGATAGTCGGGTTGCACATTCAGAGAGACTCCGCATCAGACAGCTTTCCTTTATCTGTAAACTGGCCCTTCCTCCAGTGCCTCTAGCTCAGACCCTACCTGAGGCTCCAGCCACAGGGACGGGGGGAGCAGCAACACATGGAGCCCTCCCTCGATGGCCCAGTAGGGAGCCCAGGCTACTCATGGGAACAGCCTCATTACCCTTTTGGAATAAATCTCCAAATTCATCTCAACCTTGACTCTAGTCTCCCATTGTTTGATCCTCATTTCTTTAACCTCCTTTCCTCCCCCCAAAGCAGAGAATAAACTTATGCCAGGCATTATAAGAAAGGCTTAATGTGCAGAGCCAGAGGTCAGGATGTCAATCTTATTTGCCCTGAAATACCCCTGAACTTGTAGAAATTTATATTTGTTTACATTATAAATGCACTAAAGAGCTAATTATAGTGATCATAACTCACAATTAAAAACAAACACAGTTAGAAATTTCAAAGACTTTCAGTATCTTTTCTTTAATCATTCACCTAGGCTCAAAATATGCATTTTTTTGATTAAAGCATTAAAGTCACTAATTATATTCTCAGAACTAACAATTATTTCTTTACCCTTTTACTACCTTCTTCTGGCAACAAAAAATGTCAGCACTGATTTAATTTTTTTGTTATTATAGGATTAAAAGAAGTTTCTAAAAACGCAATTAAATTTGCCCTATAGCTAGAGTAACTTCCCTATCAGCATCTGAAAACCTCTTCTCTAAAACAACAGCATAAAAAATGATTCAGACTTTCTTGACTTTCGTGATACATTCCTTCCGTGATTATCTCCAATAACAACTCAACCATTTTAATGAAACTCCCTGCACATCACGTCCTGGTGAAAGGTAGAACATATTAGATTAATAAAGAAAATGAAAGTTAAATTGGTTGTCGGAGTGTGAAACCCTGGCCGTGTCATGCATGGGTTCTTCACCTTTGGGAGCCTAGTTCAACTTCAGCCCCAGGCCCTAAGTGAAAAGTTCAGTAGTCTTGAGTACGTCCCCACTTAATATATCACAAAATCAATTATTTTATGGCGGTACACTTGGTAACCTATGCTCAGACAGAATCAAGTTTTGTTCCCACTGGGGATTCACCAATTATCTATTCAGTGAATTATTTTCAGATAAAGCAGAAACACCTGCTGTCAGCAGAGGGAGTATCTGCCTAATATGGGTATCATTCTGAGCCTGACGTGTTATTGCATTTGTCACGTGCAGGATGGCACTGTGAGACTTTGGATGAATTTATCACATTACCAAGATGCTTGATGGGACATCGGAGCATGATTCAGTGCCCAAAGTTGGAGCTAAAATGCTGTAGCAAAGAGATCCAAAATGAAACCACAGAAAAATTGGGGAAGGGGGTAATCAAGTGTGTAGATACTGCAACTCATCTGTCTTGCCTGATTTCCAATAAGTCAGCACAAATAAAAATTGTGATAATTCAGCACAATTTCTTTTTACTGGCTATTGACCTGGGCCAGATTCAAAGTAGGAGCCAAAGAGAGGCTCCACGGACTTTGATTCTGAGCCTGGGACAAAGGTCAGGTTTGAGACAGGCATAGTTTATGGGAGCTGCTACCCCTAACCATCTATTCAGGTAGGATTTAAATTCTTTAAAGGTCTCTCTTCTCTTTCCCAGAAGTCAGTCAACCACAAAATACCAGTGACGTTTATTTTTCAGTTTTGCACAACTAATAAAATTATATGAAAATGAAACAAAAACACATACAACAGACAAGATTTGTTGGGCTCTACTAGCTCATTTGCTTGTCAAATCTCAAAGCGGTAACACATGAACTTCAGGACCCATGATGAAGTCCATAGGCACCTATGGACCATCTACTTCGGGCTGCAGTGAGACTATTCCAGACTGACAGAGAGAATAGAACAGCATCTGGGAGGCCTCAACGGCATGATTCTGACACACTGGCTTTCCATTATTGATATGTTCTTACTGGAATAGTTGTCTATCAAAAGTTTTATGTTAGGAACCACAAAGAAAAGTATAATCTCCTGGTTGTGAACACAGTTTATAGAACCAGACAGATTTGGATTCAAATCCGAGACCTACACAATTATCAGCTGTGTTACATCAAGCATTTAGTAAACTATTTAAGCCTCAGCTCCCTTATCTTCAAAATAAGAGTAATGGCTCACCAGGCTATCATGCGGAAGCATTATTAACAATATATGCAAAGGCTTTGCATGATACCTGTATGTAGTAAGTGCTCCGAAATCTTTACCTGTAGCTTTGATGGGGCGATTACTGTTACTGTTGCTGTGTTGTTGTTATATTATTAATATAGAAGAATACTGAATGATTCCTGGGACCAATCCATAAAATGCATAGTTGAGGGAAGCAGTGGAAGAAACTGATAGCGATTGAGCTTTAAGCTGAAAGGAAAAGAGGCAATGGGTTTAGAACAGACATCAGTCTTGCTGTGCACACTTTTAAGTAAGCTCTCCATTACCTTTGTGAATAGAAGGGTGAAAATAATTCCAAACAATAGGAAATTCAACTAGCTGGCATTTTTTAAAGTTGATATCCCATCAGAGATACAACCTGTCAGCGATGGCTGTCTCCCAATTCTGCTCTTGATTCCAGTTGCTGGCAAGTGCCTGCCATGCTACTGCCTTTTTGAGAGAGAACTTTACCTTCCCGATGACTCGCACCCCATGAGCTCTGACCATGGAAGAGATTCACTGGGCCTCAACGCCCCATGCTTTGCTCAGTCACTCTCTACCCCAAACTGTTCCTACGTCAGCTCCCTAACTTATTTTTTGTTTTGATGCCAAAATGTCCAGTCATCCAAGAATGAGTCGTCCTTTCAAGTACTCTGCCATATCCTAACAGCCTACATGGAGACAAATGAATTAGCATTAGCAAATACAGTCACTCCAGTCCTGGACTTGCTTCTGAATCTCAGATTCTCAAGCAATGGCCTCTACCCCTCTGCTCTTCCCCTGCACCACCGCTGTTATTCCCTGATAGTGTTCTCAGACCTGGCTAGCACCATAAACACAAAAGCACTGTCTCTTGGGGGAAAAAAAAAAAGGCCAATTTTCTTCCTCTACATGGATGGACAACTAGAAAAGAGGAAAGTGTTAGTATCGATCAGATAGAAAACCAAAGGACAAGTTCAAGCTTCGTATTCCTTAGAATAGAGGTAATCAGGGTTCAAGTTTAAGAGAAACTTTAGGTAAATCTCAGTCCTGTCAAGCAGCCTTTCCAGCTGACCACCACAAATGTTTGCCTCTTCTTTTGACTTGAGACCTAATAGAGCAGAGGGCTGGATTGCAATGATGTGACAGAAATCCATTTGTTATACAAATAATTATTCATCAATGATTTATTAATTTATTCTTCTATAAATATTTATATTAGCAGGTACTGAGCTAAATCTAGTGGGGGGAGAGAAGCTAGGATATATACATAAGTATCTAGACCAGTGGCTCTTACTTGGGTGCAATTTTACCCCCAGGGGAGGTAAATTTTGGCAATTTCTAGAGAAAATTTTGGTAGGAGGTGCTACTGGCTTCTGGAGAGTAGAGGTCAGAGATGCACCAAACATCCTACAATAGAGAGGACATACACCCACAGCACAGGAACATCTGGCCTACAGATACCACAGTGCTGGGGCTTAGAAATCTGAACTTCACTACTAGGCATTACAACCTACATTCATATGAGAGAGAAGGAAAAGCCTGTGGAAGAGTGAGTCCCTTCTGTCCAGAAGTCTAATCCAATCTGGTCTAAAGATCTAAAGGAGGTAATGTTTGACTGTGCTATGAAATTTGGAGGAGATTTTGAAAGAGGGAGATTACGGAGTTCTAGAAAATGAAAAATGGATTTCCAGCATTAGGGAAGACAGTATACAGTAAAACACCAGCTAGAATCATTTGAAGAACATGACGGAAAGACCAAAAGAAGAAGGTGACGACATTCTTAAGGCCTCAAATAGCAGGTTGGAGAATTTGCTTTATTGTCAGGGACTATGCATCTGAAGCAACACACTGGCAAATGTTATTATATTTTATATTAGGCCCTTGTGTGCACGTTGTTATTTCAGAGTCTGCCACACCTAGGGTTGAGACTGGACTGTAGACAAGTTTTGGTCACGTGTGCCTGTTTGACAGGTGAGGAAGCTGCAGCCCAGGGAGGCCCCGGGAACTGAGCACATGCATGGTCAGTCGTGTCAGCGCCCAACTGCCACTGCTCTGAGCCTACTTCTTCACCACCGCTCTGTGCGGACTCTGGAAGGCACTGCCGCATTCAGCTTAAGGGCTGTAATTTGGGTTGGGTCGCCTGGCGGGTACTCACATGCAGAGCTCTGCATGGTCTAGATGGAGAGGAAGGGTAGCTGATAACTGTCCGGTGAGCGGAGTTCAGTGATTCTCCACTGGGCTCTGAGTGCCGAGGGGCAGGATGTAGGGAACAGCCTCACCTCCACG
The DNA here is from genome assembly GCF_003009895.1 of Hyaena hyaena. NCBI lineage: Eukaryota > Metazoa > Chordata > Mammalia > Carnivora > Hyaenidae > Hyaena > Hyaena hyaena. The sequence goes on from NW_024082475.1 coordinate 121,187, forward strand.
TCCAGTTGTAGGCATTTCATTATCACCTGGAGGTTTTCTTCAAATTCAGCATATTCTCTTAGAGATTCTAATATACTGCCTCAGGGTATTACAAGTTGTCTACCCCAAAACTTTTGAAAATTGTTGCTTTATGTTTTTTAATGTTTTGTTTATTTTTTTTAAGAGAGGAGAGAGCATGAGTAGGGGAGGGCAGAGAGAAGTGGGGACCAAGGATCCAAAATGGGCTTTGCGCTGACAGCAGAAAGCCCTACGCAGGGCTCAAACTCATGAACCATGAGACCATGACCTGAGCTGAAGTTGGATGCTCAACCAACTGAGCCACCCAGGTGCCCCTGAAAAGTATTGCTTTAGAGAGCCATTGCTGAGTGAGAGACAAAGGGTTGAGAAACAGTACTGTTGGTTTTAACAGGCAACCTAATCTAATATGTCAGACTCCAAAGTGATGTCAGAGTTCAACTTATCTAGATTCCTAAATTTGGGGACAATTTTAGCTTTGTACTATTTTTTTTAAGTGGGCTCTATGTCCTATGTAGGGCTTGATCTCAACCCTGATATCAAGAGTCACATACTCTAGCTCTGTATTATCATTAATGTAATTTTCTGACATACATTCTTCCAGCGTCTTCCAACATTTTATATGATGTGTTTATTTTTAAATAAAATGGAATGAACTTCATCGCATTTTGAGCTCTCCCTCCTTTCATGAGGCAGTAGACAGTATCTTTCAAACTACAGGAGTCCATATGGGGAAAGAAAGGCAAAGAAAGAAAGGAAGAGAAAAAAGGAGAGGAGGAGAAGAGGTTCTTGGTGTTGAAAAAGTTTCGAACTGCTGAGTTCAGTGGGCTTTCTATGTTTTTTCTCTATTAGGCCACGCATAGTAACCATCTTGTATGTGCAAACTTAACCACTAAGTTAACAGCCAGATTGCATCACTTCGAATTTTGGTCCTGGCATTAATGAGCTGTGTGACCTCAGGCCCACCGTGTAACTTCTCTGTGCCTTATTAGAATGCCAAGATGATAAAATTTATTAATATATGTAAACTGCTCACAGCAGTAACTAATTCACAGTAGGGGCTATTAAAGCACTAACTACTTTTACTTCTTTTAAAAGAATTTTGAGGCGCCATTTGAGACAAAAATTGATTTTTCTTTATGTGCTACCAGCGTCTAGTTTGAGGGTTTTACCTGAAGCCATCTTTGTTCATGTCCACACCTACAGCTTTCTTGTCAGCAGTGCTCCAGGAGTCTTGAACACCTGAACAGTCACACAGTCCCAGCACTCAGGTTCCCAGCCAGGGGCTGCAGAGTCCCCAAGATCCGTGAGTTTCTTTATTACATCTCAAACCCTACTGGAGATGGTCTAAGTGCTCATACCGAGCCTACATGTACGGTGCCTGGTGCAGAGCAGGACACTGTTAGTAGAATGAATGGATTACAAGCTCTGGTCTGGTTTTTTGTTTGTTTGTTTGCTTCTGGATATAATCCTCTCAGTCTGTGGTTATCCTGTTCTGAAAAGATCACTTTGTGTTAATGCATGTCTCATGAATAAAAACGAGAAAGTAAATTCATCATGTCTTTAAAATCACAGACTGTTCAGTGGACTAAATATTATAAAGTAAGGAGTCCATGTTGGTAGGGAGGGGCTAGTCAATGTTGGGCTTCCGACATAAAGATGGAAACTGCTGGAGTCTAAAGTGTCCCCTGAATTCTGTCCCCCCCACCCCCCTTTTGATTAAGTATCTCCATGAAATAGCAAAAGCATGAATGTCTCCAAACAGCTAGCCCAACAGTGGAACGAGAAGCAGTATGTCTGGCTGGGTGCAGAGTGCATGGTTGAGATGTAATCTTCTATGTGCAAACTTAACGTGCCAGTTGTTTTATTTAGGGAGGCAAAGGAGGGGGGATGCATTAGAGAGAAAGTCCACAGCATAATTAGGAAACAATCAACACGTTTTTCTTGCTGTCCTAATTTTTTCTTCACTTTAAAATGCTCCATTGAGTTTAATTAAACTTGCCCTAGGCTTATAAGCCTAGCAAACTGGGGAACATTTTTTTTTTTTTTTTGAAACTCGCTTTCCTGTCAGAAAGGTTTTCTTCAAGCTGGCCCAGTACTGCTGAACTTCAAGGTTTCAGGGGATGTTAAAACAACTACAACCAAATTAATGTAGATTATCTTTATTTTTTCCTATTGATTTGAGCAGAGGGGACAGGAAGCTGGGCACGGCCAAATAAAAGACTTCTACAAGGTTATTAAGGATGCTTGGCTTGGAAAGCAGGGAAAGAAAGATGATTTCATTTGATTATGAGGGAGAGAGAAAGAAACAGATACAGGGGGCATGTCAGTGATGAATAATTACTGTTATTTCAATGAACTGCTATTAGGAGGCCATTTTTTCCCCTCTTTTTGGATGTCAGCATCCGATTTGCTTTGAGGAATTACCACCACCCCATTCCACGTGGTCCCAGTGGGATGGTCAGCTGTTTTGGGTTGCCCTCCACCAGCCCCTGTTTTCCTTGGCAGAGGGGCAGATGGGCATGTGACTATTCTGGACCAGTAAGACTGTTACTCTCTCTCCCTTAGGAATGTGGATCTTGATCAGAGAGACACACACAATCAGAAGGAGTTTGATATAAATCATTCTAATTCAAGGCCAGCTACAGTTTATCCATGGGCCTTTACTGAAATTCTTTTTATTTTTTAAAATATTTTTTAATGTTTATTTTTTTTTTTTGAGAGAGAGAGACAGAGCATGAGCAGGGGAGGGGCAGCGATAGAGGGGGAGACACAGAATCCAAAGGAGGCTCCCAGCTCCCCGCTATCAGCACAGAGCCCAATGTGGGGCTCAAACCCATGAACCGTGAGGTCATGAACTAAGCTGCAGTTGGATGCTTAACCGACTGAGCCACATAGGCGCCCCATGAAATTCTTTATAGACACTTAGATTCCACTCCTTTCTGAATCCTGGATACTCAGTCTTTTGTTGGATTTTGTGAGTTCTTCAGTATTTGCATTAGTTAGATTTTACTTGTTCACGCTAAGGTAATGAACAACCTCGAAATCTCACAGGCTTACAACAACACAAATTTATATTTTACTCGTGTTAAGTGTTGCCTGCAGGCTGCCTGAAGCTCTGTTCCATATACGCTTTACTTCAGGTTGAAGGTATATCTCCTGTTTGGGAAATTGCCACTCTTGTGACAGACATAGGAGCACAATGAGGAAAATGCACGGTGCCTGCTAAACCTTCTGCTTGGGAGTGGTATGTGTCACTTTCACCTACCCTCACTTGGTCCAAGCAAGCCCGACATCAGAAACACCAGAAGCATAATTCTCCTCCAGGATGGAGAGACCTAGTAGTGTGAGACCAAAAGAAGGGCAACAGACATTTCTGAAATTAATGACATCTGAACTCCAGTTCGGTTGAGTATTAACTGTGCAAATGTGGGGAAATAAACCTCTCTGAGCTCAGTGTCTCCATCTTTAAAGCAGTGCTCACCAATATCTAGTTGCCGTTTTTCCAGGCACATAGAAAACTGCACATCACAGTGCCCTTTTAGTTGAAAGGGACCATGTGACCAGACCCAGCCAACAAAATGACGAGAAGTGATAAGTGTTATTTCCAGGATAAGACAGTGATAAGCCATGTGAATTTCTCCAGACTCTTTTCACCTGCTGAGGTAATTAAGAAGACCAGAAGTTCCAATTGGCAAAAGTATAAGGTATTTGAGTCCCTGTCAGCTTAAGTCTCTAAGTGACTATGTAAAGCAGAGTAAATTCCCAGGTACTGACCCAAGCTAGCCATCATAGTATCATAAGCTAGCTTATTATAGTTATACTAAGCCATAGACTTTGAGGTTAATTTGTGTCTTCAACAGACTTAGATTTTCCTGACCAGCACAGAAACTGGTAGTGATATTAAGATCATCAAATTTCTGGTAGTAAATCTCTTCCTGCTTGAAATATCTAGAGTGGCTTACATTTCCTAAACTGATCTAATGGATAAAGGCACCTAACCCAATCAAGAGATGATGGGAAAGACTTCTTGCTCAAAGTGATGCCTGAACTATGTCTGAAAGAATGAATAGAATATGTGAACAAAAGGAAAAGGGACATTCGAGACAGAGTTTATAGCACGAGCAAAGGTGAGGCTCAAGGAATAGCACCATGGCATCTATACTCAGTTCCATCTGCCGATGTTCTAGAAGACGAAGTTGGGAGATAAAGAGGAAATTGTATACTCAGGTAACATGATCGGATAGGCAAGATCCTGTGTCTAACATTAAGGTACATGAAGTTATATTACATGAAAACAATGGGAAAAAATCATCGAAGGATACTAAATGGGAAAGAGGAGGCGGTCACACATGAATTTTAGATAAACCCCTCCATCCACTATACGAAAGTTACATTTGGGAGATGAATTAGTAGATAAAATGAAGACGAGGATGGCATTTAAAAGACTATTTTGGTAAGCCTAGAGAAAGGTAATAAAACCTAAATGAGAGAGTAAGAGACATCAGGTTAGGGATCAAATCTGGCTTCTGAAAGTATTCTAGATATTCAGTCAATAATACTTATTAAATAATTGAGCATGGTAGTGAAAAAAGCAAGGGGGGGGGCAGATTCAAGAATGATTCTCAGGTTTCTAACTTGGATGACTAGGTTGGGGAGATCCCTGAACCTGAGGGTACTATTAAAAAAAGCAGATTAAGGTAATCCATTCAGTTTTGTATTTATTGATGCTGAAGCAATAAGGGCATTTCCAGATAGATCTATCTGTGGGGGAAAAAATTGGATCTCTAAGTTTAAAACTCAGAACAGACTTCTAGACTGAAGATATAGATTCACAGATTTCAGAATCACCAGCCTGTAAGTGGTGGCTGAAACCATGGAAGCAGGTGAGGTCACTCAGGAAATTTTGGAAGACTCATTGCCTGGGAGAAAATCAAAGTCAAGAAAGGAATGAACAAATCATCTCTAAAAGGAACAGAGAGGGTCATGGAAAACCAAAGAGAGTATGCTAGCACACAGTGATATACTCTCGAACATTTCCCCTGAACTTGACTATAAAGAAGATTGCGGTAGGATTTAGGAGGGGCTTAGAAGTAAAGAATGGAAAATAGTCTATTTATTTCTTAAAAGTATGATAACAAGAGAGGTACACAATTGGAGAAGAATATAGACACGTTTATAAGCTACAAAGAAGAAATCCCTCTCTTCCAAAAAGATAGAAGGTACTTAGGACAGAAGTGAGAAAAGATAGATTAAAGCCTCAGAGGGAAAATGAGGAATCAAGAGTCAAGTATAAAGGGGGAAGGATTGGCTTAGAACAGAAGAGACACCCATTCTATACAGTGGAAAAAGAGAGATAAATCAAGTTGTGGCTAGAGAAAAACCTGCTGAGAAGGTTTAAGATACCACCTCATTGCTTTTAAGACTAGAAACAGCATAGTGCTTTAGGAGTGGCTGCATGTTTAGAGAGTGCTCATTGTAATGGGAGGGTGAAATAAATGGTAGACAAAGTCTTTAGAAGTGAACAAGACAAGAAAGCACAAGTTTAGGCTTTTGGCACAGATATCAATCTTGGGCTCATGATGTCACTGAACTTGGGGTAGAAAAGAGAACTGCAGGGACCGTTTCAAAGTCTCCAGGGACCCAAAACTAGGGAGAAGTGAGTTAGCAAAAAGACAACAATGGTCTAACATCAGGACTCTTAAAAGACTGGTGAGTTTTACTGGGGATTGAAGGGATGCTGACTGAGAAGCCCATGAAAGATGTGAAGAAGGCTGAGTCCATTCCCAGTTTAAACCAGAAGCACCCCAGCCTGTATGATATAGCGCGGTCACTCTAGCAAAAGAAGAAATGGATCTTTAAGGAACATTCAAGTTTCAGCTAAGAAAAGAGATGGGGAAAATTTTTTGTGTCTAGGTACAAGACATAGCAAACAAGGTTAATGGGGGAATGTTTTGGAGATGTGTTTGTACAAGTGGCTCCTTGAATCCCTCCATAACCGACCACATGGTGCTACCCTCCCTTCTTCCTGCTTTGGAAATCTCCTCAGTAGTGTGTCTTGGCTGTTCCCTCAATCACCTCAAAGGCCTTCACTAATCCCTCTATCTGTCAATCTTTCAAGGCCCAGTTTGAATCCTACCTCTTTTATGCAAACTTCTCTGGTTATAACAGCTTTTCTGGACTTCTCAATTCCATGAATCACTGTGCACTTTTTGAATATGTCAATGTGGGGCACATCATTATATGCTGCTTATGAATCACTGTGTTGGTTTTGTTTTGTTTTTAAAAATAGCTTGCAAGCTCTTTGAATCTGCATGGTGGTTATTCATTGTGTGATTTGCACGTGACCACCTCATCCCTTTTTCTTTTGAGGAACTGCTCCTTGCCAATTTTAATAATATGTTCTATTTGGGATCAAAATTGCTTCTCTATCTATGCAAAATATTCCATCCTATCTTTCCAGTCACAGAAACAGCCAGGTGTCCAAGGTTGGATATTTATGATACTGCATCCTGGTAATCATAGTGATATGTCTATAGAGTAACTAGTGGGAATTCTTCTCTAGGATTTTCCCAATGGTAGCTGAAAGGAAAAACAAGATCTCCTGTCTATATGATATGCAAGCCATTAGAGTCAGAGTTCCTAGCTGATGACGTGTATGTTCTGTGATGGTTAAGCTTATGTGCCAATTTGACTAGGCCACAAGGCACCCAGATATTTAATCAAACATTATACTGAGTGTTGCTGTGAGGGTGTTTTTGGATGAGATTAATATTTAAATTGATAGACCGAGTAAAGAAGATTGCCTTCTCTGATGTGGGTGGGTCGTGCCCAATCAGCTGAAGGCCTGCATAAAATAAAAAGGCTGACCCTCCTCTAGATCAGAGAGAATTCTTCCTGCCTGACTGCCTTTAAACTGGTACACTGACTTTTTTTTTTTCCTGCCTTCAGACACAATAGAAACCTTGGCTCTTCCCGGGTCTTGAACCTATCATCCTTTGGACCAGAATCATCAGCTTTCCTGGATCTCCACTTTATCAACTCACCCAGCAAATATTGGGTCTTGCCAGCTTCCATAATCATGTGAGCCAATTCCTTACAACAAATCTCTTCACATTTATATGTATATCCTAACATATGTATACATATATACATATATATTTGCATATCCATCCTATCGGTTCTGTTTCTCTAGAGAACTCTAATACACATTCCCTAGTAAGTGGAGAAAGAGAATGAAACTGACATCTAGAGACAAGAGGCAGAGAAAAAGAGAGATATGATTTCAAAGCATCATGACCCAGGTTTTTGTCTCCTTTCAGATGGCTATATTGTTTCCTTCCACTCTGTGAGCTAACCCAGAAACTTCCAATAAGTTTCCTTTCGTGATTCAACTAGCTCGAGTTGTGCTTCTGTGAGTTACAACCAAAAGAGCCCTGACTAAAACAATCTTTGTTTTATACATCTATATCCCATTTAGCACTCAGGACTGTGCACATGATTGTTTCAATAAGAGCTTGTTGACTGATCGATTGATATTAGAATTACATTACTCTTTGCTCAGTTGATAACTGCTAACCTCCTGGTCTTCTCAATCTTTCATTCTGAGCCCTACAATAAAGAAAATTTATCCACACTGCTCCTAAGAGATAATCCAACTCTAGGAGAACAGGGCCACTGGCAATAAATAGCCTAGATTCACAAAGAATAAAACAGATTAGACTAACTAGAAACTTTTTTGGCTGAAATCACAAAGATTATACTAGCTAAAGGGAATGTGGTAGATGATTATTTGATCTTGTATCTTGATAGTGCCTATAGTAAAGTGCTGGGTACAGCATCTCATGAAATCTTGATAGCTAAATTAATTTAAATTGGCTGAATATGTAGATCTTAAATATCTGAATACAGCAAACATGGGATGAATATAATATAGGAAGGTGTCAGGTTAGAATGTGCAGACTGGCTAATCAGATAATAGGGGATCAGTTTAACTCTGTTTTATTGGACCATCATCACTAATAGCATCTGAAGGGGTAAACAGCATATTAATGAAATCTTCAAAGCATTGGTGAGAACATTAATAAATTAAACAAAGAACTTAAAGAGATATGAGAGATATACTGACAGAATAAAAGTTCATATATTAGAGAGGAAAATATTCCTCAGATCACTTAGATCCCACATGCTTAATTAGAAATAAAAGGAAATGTGACTAAGTAAGATAAAGTTGGCGGATTTTGAAAAGAAGCTAGAGATCAGTGCTAAATAGCTGGGAATGCAAAGTGACACGGTAGTCCAGAAAGCAAATATAGGTGGGATAGTGTGCGTTCAGACTCATGTTTTTTGTTTTTTTTTCAAATAGGAAGAATCTAATCTTAGGGTTAGAAATGAGTTTTAAAACATGAAATCAAAAGAAGAATCCATAAAGAAGAGATTGTCCAACTTAATGATTAACACTAAGCATTTGTTATTAAAAACAACAAAACACTACGAGGGGATAATAATGATTATGTCTAAAGTTTTCCAAGTCCCTAAAGAATAAGATAAATAACCCAGTAGAAAATGAAAAAAACTTATCTGACAAAGAATACTCAAAAGATAAAAAATAAACCATCAATGATAAATAAAAATTGTTATCCTTATTACTGAAAAAAAGGAAAAACATGATATGACATTTTTAACCTTGAGAATCAACAGGTCTAGAAATAAAACACTTTTATTTTATGTTTGTAGAAATAGGATTAAAAGCTAACACATATTGAGTGTTTAATATCACAGTACAACTTCCAGGCATGAGAATTTGGAGGGTAGGAGTATATTTAAAACAATTTTTTTTGCATGACATTCAGCAAGTATCATTTTGCTTCCTTTTTAATGTTGCTTTTTGAGAGAGAGAGAGAGTGCGAGGGAGCATGAGAGTGCACACAAGGTGGGGAGGGGCAAAGAGAAAGAGAGACACAGAATCCGAGGCAGGCTCCAGGCTCTGATCTGTCAATACAGAGCCTGATGTGGGGTTGGAATTCACGAACTGTGAGATCATGACCTGAGCTGAAGTTGGGGGCTTAATCGGCAAAGCCACCCATGAACCCCTAGGATATGAGTCTATTAAAATAGAGTAAGCTAGTCTGCAATAAAAAAGAGATCCTAGATTTTTAGTAGCTGATGAAAAGGAAGTTTATTTTTTTAATATGAGTCTTGGGCACATGTTTGGGTTGGTAAAACAGCTTTGATCTGGTCATCCAAGGAACCACACTCTCTGTCATCCTTTTGCTCCACCATCATCATGTACATTGTCATCATCTTCATCCAGTGAAAAGGAAACTGCATGGTGGCGGATGAGTGAAAGGTCTTAACAGGAATTCCCGAAGAAGTGTATAGCATTTCCATTCTCATTCCAGTGGAGAAGCTACAGTCATTTGGCATCACTGAGGATAAGAGAGCTTAGGAAATGTACTCTAACTGTACATTCCAAGAAGGAGAGCAGAATTGGCCAGCTGGCTAGTAGTCTCTGCCACAAGATGGAAGAGTCAAGGTAATGAGCTGAAATGGAATCCATTCATGTAGCTCAAGGAGTGATCAGCTCCAGAAATAAATGGACGTAGTCACATTCATTAACTCATCAGAAAATCTCTCACAATACTCCTATTTGGGACCTCTGTGAGATAAGTATTAATGTTTCCATAGGAAAAATACAGGTCTGAAAGTCTTTACAAATCTCTCTCTAGTGAAGGGTGGAGTTGAACTCAGTCTGATTCCACAGCCAGCTTCTTTGTTTTTAGTCTATACCACAAGGATGAAGTGAGCTATTCCCTCTTTCCTTACATTAACCAAACAGAATCCATTACTAACTTTATATCCCATCACTCACTTGGTAGGCTCTGAACTAGTCAACTCAATATGTATTATATCTCAAGCAATTCAACCACCCTTGAGGAAGACATTTATATTTTCCACAGTTTATGTGTAAACTTGGTAAAAGTCACACAGCGAGTGGGCAGCAGATCCAGATTGCAACAAGTATAGACTCCTCGCCATTAACACCATGCAGCATCCACTCTCACGTACACCAACTGCCCCAGTGAGACTTCATGGAGGCCCAATATGTACACAGCACTGTGAGGTTCTTCAAGAACCGACTCTCTGCTCTCAGCAACCTTATGAATTAGTTGGGGGAGACAAAACATATACACTCCCATGCACACACTCACCACATACACATAAAAAGCAGTGTATACGTTGAAGTCGTGTAAAGGGCACCAGCAGGTTGTATTTCAGAGGCCATATTTGAATGTATATTGGAGATACAAGTGAAAGCTTCTCGGACTGAGGAGGAGTTGGACTGGGTGGACTGAAAGAGACAGGGAGGCCTGGAGACAGGAAAGACAGAGGGCTTCCAATGTGGGAGAACAGAGGAGCCTTGCCAGGGAGCCTGGTAACAGTCAGAGTTGCTTTTAAGTCCCTTGGGTTACTATCCGGCCAGTAATGTTGGTAAAAACAAGCAAATAAGCAAAATGCTTTATGAATACAGGCTAACAAGATCTTGGCTTTGTTATTTTCCCTTCCAGGGTGAATGACCTGAATCCTAACTCAAACTCTCCTCTGAAGGGCTCCAATTCTTGGTTTGAAATACCTTCCCCTCCCCCCTTTTTATGAATGTGCAAATGTTATAATGCAAAGGTGAACTGAAAGCTCTTTGTCTTCAGAGACTAAAATATATTGCCCTAATATTAGTTGGTGATATTGCTCTTGCAACAGCTCAACAGCTGTTTTCCTATTAATATATGTGCAGTTTACTTTGTTTAGCCAGGCTTATACCAAGAGATCTAACTGGAAGGGAGAAGGGAGACCTCAGGGAGAAGGGAAGAAGAGAGTTCCCTGGCTCCAAAAATCTTATTTTTAATGTGTGGTCAAATTGCCTTCTGTCCCAGAAATGACATGAATACATTTTTTAAGAGAACTTTATCAGCCTTTGGGAGGATACTTTTTCTTTACAAAAATGATCCTGAAAACTAAACTACTCTTGACTAAAAGAGTATTGACTAAAAGGGTATTGACTAGATCACTAGAGTATATTAAAATAGAGACTTATGTCTCATGAGGCATTGACATTTTTAAATCATAAGGCAGCCTAGTTTAAATCATGTTTATTAGAGCCTTACTAGACATAGGTACTATCTTAAATACTTACAGCCCAACTCAGTTTTGGTTCCAATGGTCCCAGGCAAGAACTAGAAGAGACCCCTTCTCACTAGTAGAATAGAACTTCCCTCTTCTGTTTTAACTCCAGGCATTCATTCCTTTAATAAATATTTATTTCTCTGTAAGTAAGAGCCAAGAATTTTTCTAGGTATTAGTAATATAACAATAAATCAAAAGAAGCAAAGAAATAAACAATATAAAATGTTATATTCTGAGAAAAAAATAACTCCAAGATAAGGAGGTAAAGGCATGGAGGGGGTGCTGCTTAGGGTGGACTGTACAGGGGACTCCTCTTTCTGGATGAGGTGAAGTTTGAGTAGAAGTGAAGTGACCTGAATGAAGTAAACAGGCAAGTCCTCTGGCTATCTGGGGGAAAGCCATCTTAGGCAGAGATACAAATAAGTTCAAAGGGCCCAGGGGAGACAGATGCTTGAAGTGTTTGAAGAACAAGAAGGAAGGCATTGTGGCCCACAAACAGTAACCAAAGAGAAAGAGACAAGAAGTGAGTCAGATAGCAAATGGAAGACTAAGTTAATGTGGGTCAATTTTATGTTGTTGTGTATGTATGTTTTATGTTTTATGTTTAATGTGTTGAAAATCTTATGAGTGTCTTGAACAGAGAAGTGATATTACATAACTTATTTTTTAAAGGTAGTTCTGGTTGCTATTTTGAGAATAGATGGCAGTACAAAGGTTGTAGCAGGGAAACAATTTAGGAGGCTATGCAGTAAGGGAGAGAAAAGACGATAGCCTGGATCTGAGGGAGGGGGATCGAGTAGATAGAAGTGGTGAAAATGGTCATGTTGTAGATATATTGGAACACAGAACTGATAGACAATTTTTGGTGGATTGGATTTAGTGTGTGTCGGGGCGGGGGAGTACAAGTCTAGTATGGATCCAAGTTTTGGGACCTGAATAACTGAAAAGAGGAGTTGTAATACGGTAAGCTGGAGAAGGCAGGAGGGTGGAGCTCTGTTTTCTTGTGTTAGGTTTGAAATGCTGATTACAAGTGGAAATGAGGAATAGATGACATACAGGAAATGAGGGTTCAGGGGACAAGTCAGGACTGAGTTGTAAACATGAGAATCATCAGGGTGTGGTATGCATTTGGAACACCTGCCTATATAAGCTCACCTAGGAAGTGCCTGTAGAATAAAGAGAGGAGGAATTCCAAGATAGGAGCCCTGAGGCATGCCATCACAGGTCAGGAAAATAAAACATAATCGTGCAAAGGAGACTGAGAAATAGCAGTCAAGGAAACAGGAGGAGAACCAAGAGAGAAAAGGGTCCTGGAGACCAAGTGGACATATTATTTCTGGGAAGAAGGAAGATTCAGAAGCAGGTGAACAGTCCTGGTAGCTCCAAGAGCAGACATGAAGAGAAAACTTCCCAACTTTGCTCATAATTCAGTTACTTGCTCTGGGGTCTGACTGCCTAACAGGGATGCGACTGAAAGTTAGTTAATACTGGGGGCTCATCCCAGCCTTACCCCTGCTCTTACCCATGCTCTTATGGCAGCTCTTGCTGCCATATCTTGCTGCTGACACCTTCTAGCTTCTAATTATTTCCACTTCAAGAAGAATACCAAGCAACCATGTAAAAAGAAGGATGATTCTATAACTTCATGTTATTGGAGCTTCTTCTCTACATCCTCTTTACTATTATATACTCATAGTTGGTGTCTCCATTATCTGATCATTTATGTAGGATCCACATGTGCTAGTGAACAAAGATCTTGACCACACACACTCTGTACTAACTCTGACAATAAATCCAAGAGTCAGATTTTTTCTTTCTATCTTAATACCTGAGAAAACTGAGACAGATGGGGAAAGTTCTTGCTTATACATGACACAGCTTGGACCCCAGGGTGTCTAAATCCAGAGTCCATGCTCTTAACTATTCCTCTGTTCCTGATTTAGTGACCACCATGTGCCAGGTTTACTCCCAGGAAAAGAAATTTTATTTCATATACAGAAAAAAAATTCTAGGACCTTACCAAAATTCTAAGGAAAAGTATTTGCAAACCTTTCATAAACCCTTACCCCATCCATCCCTCAGTATAATATCTTGTCTAATTCCAAAAACTTTAAATGCCCTCCTTAGGTGTTTGCACATTTTACATGGTAGGACTCTGACTTCCAGAATTTCTCTCCTTAAGGTATGAGGGTTTTGTGTGTGTGTGTGTGTGTGTTTAATTTGTTTTATTGGTGGAGGGTGGGGATGTGAGAGGGTATATCTATGCTTTTCATTACATAATAAACGTATATTACCTTGTTTATTTCACTTCTCTGCAGACAGGCTTTCAATTACTTATGTCTATGGACTTGCTTTTATGCTGAAGTGTATTTATTTTGAAAATATATGAAATGGAGAAGTTGATCTCTAATCTACTACATTTGTTGAAGCTGAATCTCTAAGATGTTAGGGTCCATCATTTCTATTCTTAGATAACAGTATTTATAGAATATTCATGCACATTGTGCTCTGTTTGGACTTTACCAATCATTTCTTCCTATATCACATTTATAAGGCAAATACTCTTACTAGAGTATTAATCTCATAAGTTTGATTCAGATACTCAATGATTTTTGATGGTAGAAAGTACAAAAGTGAGACCTGTGCTTCTTTTCAACCAATGTAACTGAGCTAAACTCAGTTTACCTCCTTATACAATAACCATTTTACTTCTCAGCTTAATGAAAACCAAAATAATATTTCAGTAGCCATGGAAATTGTATCCTACCATTATTTTTGGCTAATGCATGGTTTTTGTTCTATTTGTTGAATTTTTATCTCATCATAAAACTTTCATTAATATTCCAATGGTTTCTTCAGAGACCATCCCTCAAAAACTAACAGGAACATGGTAATAACTCGACAGGGGGTTGAGCTCCACTGAGCTTCTCATCATTTCCAACAACTCAACAAACATAAATTCAAAGCTGCCTTCTTGGAATTTCCTTTTCAAGGAAAGCATGTACTCTCAGAAGCTAAATTTTTATTTTAAACTTCAAAATAACAGGACAGGAAACTTCCAGTGCTCTATATGCCTGCTTTAAACATCACATGCTAATAACTATGGACAGATCCACAAAGACTCAAACCAGCAAAAGCTCTACAAACTAAAAAGGGAAATTCTATGAGCTGAAAGCAAAATTCCAGAGCAGAGACAAGCTCTAATAAATAACCTCGGGGTACCTCTTTGGCCTTATTTCCCAACCCTCCTTCTTTCTCAATCTGCCATTTTCATTTTTCCCATCAAAATGATAGAATCTGATTCTCCAGCCATATTCACCTTCTTTCAGTTTCTTACTCCTCTTTGCCTTTCATATCTCCCTCCCCCAAATCTCCCAGTCTGAGCTAGCTGCCCTGATGCCCAGAGAAGCTACAAGCTTTGTCAGATTTCCTAGCACACTGTAATCCTCCTACCATAATATTTACTATACTTTAGCATCATGATGCTTCTTTGATTGAATCTCTTCAATATCAGATCTTAGGCGATGGGAGCAAAGATTCACCATTTTATCAAAAAATGTCTATCACATATTATGTGCTTCATAACTATGAGTTGAGAGAATGAAGTGCATCATTAGAGAAGGTAGATAAATGAGACATTCTCATGGTAGTGTGGTTTTTAGGAGCTGAGGCTTCACTGGACTAAGAGTACTGCATTTAAATCTTAGCTTGGGGACCACCAGTTTAACTTACTGACCTTGGATAAACTGCCTAATCTATTTGAATTTTAGGTCTTTCTCCATGAAAATGGAGGTAAAAATAGATACTTCCTCAGAAGTATCTTAGAGCATATATGCAGTGAAAAAGTTCATATAGCACTGTATCCGGTACAGAAAAGATTTAAAATATATATATTTCTCGTTACTAAACCATATTATTACTAAATAATAAAATGTGCCTACAGATCTGACTATGAATTGCATTTGTACCACTGGTTATAAGTTTCAGTGGCAAATCCAGAAATAACTAATGGAAAAAGTTTACAGGGTAAAAACAGTGATTGTAAAGTAATGTGTTGAATCTACAGCCACAGACAACTAACAAAGCCTAGGATGTGGCATGACATTGGCTAACCTGTTAAATTCTCTATTGGGTAAAAAAGACAATGAATGTTATCCCTTTGTGCTTATCTCTGAAAATTAAAGAAATATAGATCGAATTATGTCTGTCAAAAACTAAAGGCAACCATTAGAATTAAAAATAAAAATTTTATCTTCTAAATAAGTATAAAACAATAAGGATAGATATTTTAAAAAATCATAGTATAGTGAAACACAGAAAACTAAGTAAGGGGCGCCTGGATGGCTCAGCCAGTTAAGCACCCGACTTCAGCTCAGGTCATAATCTCATGTGGGTTTTCAAGTCCTGCATCGGGCTCTGTGCTGACAGGCTCTGTGGAGCCTGCTTCAGATTTTGTGTCTCCCTCTCTGTCTGCCTTTCCCCCACTCATGCTCTATCTCTCTGTGTCACTCAAAAATGAATAAATGTTAAAAAATAAAAAATAAAAAAACTAAGTGAAACACAGAAAACTAAGGAAATAGCAGAGTAGGGAAAATAAAACCAAATAAAAAACCAAAATTCATAAGGCATGACAAAAAAAGCAAGGCCAAATTTATTAGTAATGAAAATATATGCAATACATTATGCATCATTTTAAGAAAACAAGGCCTCTCAGATTGATACTAAAAATTTTTTGATATAATCTTCCAGGGACAAAATAACTTTATAAGTATAAAATGAAAGATTCATTAAAGATAATCAGAAATCTGGTCTTCTACAATTTCAACTTTTCTATAATAAGTAGATATTACCTCTTTAATTAGGGAAACAAAGGATTAGGTTAATACATGTTAAGACCTCTAAAGAGCCCTGGCACAGAGTAAGCTCTACTTTAGGGTTTGTTCAGAGTACAACTTGTCACTATGGCTTTGCCAGTGCTATCTAGATAATATATCAAAACCAGGACACATCAATAGTATCACTATCACACAGTCCTCTTAGCTTTAAGGAGGTCTTTAAGTTGATCACATACATGGAAGGTCCCAAGGTGAAATTTCTTGTAAATTTCAGTGCTTTGCGGTGTAGCTTACTATCATCGTATCCCTCATTTCTGGACTAATGAGTGGCAGATAGTGACACTTTCATTATTGTCATTAAAACAGTAATAATGCCATTAAATTGGTCTGCAGTTTACAAAGTGGGTCCTCTATTTTCTGAGAAATAGAAGAATTAAGCAAAATTTCACTTAAAAGACTTTACTCTCTCCCGCAGTGTAAATTCAGCTATTGTATTCATTGATTTCATTCACTGAATCATTTGCAAGTTACTTAGCAGGCATTGTGCATATATAAAGGTGAATGAAACACATGATCCTTAACTTGTAAAGCTTATTGTCTATTAGGAAATAACAATTAATATATTAAAAAACAAAAAACAAACAAACGGTTCCATGAGTGCACCGAAGCATATAACCAAGAAGTCTATCCCCTGGTGACGGAGCAGGCAGGCCAGGGCTTTCACAGAAGACCTGTTAAGACCAATGGTTTTTACTAACATGTCTTCTCTGCCACGTCCATGATTCAATCATCTTTCTAATATCCAGAATGCTGATTCACTAGCATAAGGATATTTATATTCCATAGGTCCTTTGTTCCAATCTCCCAAATTAGCTCTATAATATATCACTTTATATCTTGTTTTATTAAACCCTATATGTCTTCTGAAAGGTACATGTTTTGCATTCATTATTCAGTAAGAACCTCATGTAACTGCTGGGATGGGGAAAAAAGGAGAGATACACCCAAATGGACTTTTATACATCCAGAGTGAAACACTTTCAAACGGGCTTATATTTGGGAAATAAGCATATTGTTCCGTGTCCAGCGCACTCTGCTCTAGCAATGAGTGGAGGTTTTGACATTAGGTTAGTTGCCTTGTTGTGTTCCTACCGATTGGGTCATATCTGAAGGTTATCACCTGGACATGAAGGAGAAAAGCCACCTAGAACATTGGCAAATATCTTCCCACCCCTCGACTCTCTTCAATACCCCTAGAAAGTTTGTAAAACATTTTAAGTCAATCAAACAATACCAGCATGTATTCCCGTTGTAAAAATGAAGATAGCAGATTAATATCACTTGTGACAACCAGCCCTGTATCTATGTAGCATGTACCATCAATAGAGATAATCACTGTCATTGATTTGATGTGCTGTCTCTAGGTCACTTTTTCTGAATTTACATATATAAATGAGCATTCTAACTTCTCTGGTTTTGTTTTTGTTTACACAAATAATATTATTCTGTAGATATTTTTGGAAACTTGTTTTTTAAACAAGTTTTTAAAATCTTACGGATTTTACATGAGAATACCAATAGATCTGCCTCATTTATTTTTATCATTGTCCAGTATACCAAAGTGAGGATTTTATTAATCCTCCTACCAGTGGGCATTTAGGTTCTTCCCATTTTTTCCCCATTATAAGCAATGCTTCAGTGAACATTCTTGAGAATATGCTAGTAGGTCTTTTCCTAGCTCTCAAATATGCAAACTTTGTGAAAACTTCTGAAGTGTTGTCTGTCACTTTGTAGTACATATTATCATGAATGACATCAAAAAATGTCAAAGATCAAAATGACATGGGCATGGATGAATCAGAAAGGATGCACAAAGGAGCCAGGGCAGATGCCAGAAAGAAGCATTCAATGTGCTGTACTTGTTCCTTCTACTCAAATGACTACACTAGAATTTGGTTTTCAGTGTTGCCATTCTAGAAACACTTTTACCTTCTTACATATTTTCTTGTGACCATATTTGGCTAGCAGGCTAGCAGTGGTGCTCATCCATGTCCAAAACAGATAAGCCAAGGACTGTGTGTATGGTGTGTGTGTGTGTGTGTGTGTGTGTGTGTGTGTGTATGTGTACATGTGGTTGCCATGGTTCATTACAGCAGATATGAAAATAAATACTAATTATTAAGAAATGTTACATAGCCATTTAAGTATCCAAATAAAGAAGAGTAAAGAACATAACTTTAAAGGAAGATTAATAAAGGAGATGATACCCCAAGATGGATTGCTATCTTTCTCAGTAAATATTAACTATTTTTCATTCATTCTAGTCCTGATGTTATGTACAAAGTTTGATCAGGTATTTCTTTCTTAATAATTCAGATTTTTAGTTTTTACCTTTCCTAGAATTTTACATGCTTCTATTGCTTCAGGTCACTTCCCCACAAACGTCCCTCTAGCTTTTTAAATTGTAACTATACCTTCTTAAGGAACTAATCCCGTGACTACTAAGCTTTCATATTTGCTTAAAAATGTCAAAAGTTTCAGTAGTCTTCTTCTTAAGGTGCTTCTTTCATCCTTTCCATGACATAGAATCAAAAAAGAAGGGGAAGAAACACATGGGGCATTCCCTTTGCTGAGATTTCAAAAACTCCTTGTGACTACTTCAAAAGAATCCAAAAGAAGTTCTTTTCTGTTTAATTATTAAACAAGAATGAAGCATATCTCTTCCATAGTTTTTCTTTTCAAATAACAGGAAATGGGAATAGCATGGCACGTTGTTTTCTGTAAGTCTCGTCCCCAAATGGAAGCGTCTAGCAAAGTAAAACAACACATCTCAGAATATCATTTCCTTTAGCAACACCCTAGCGATGATCCTACCCTTACACATGGGTCTTCTCCTGCCAACATTTATGTATTATTAGAAAAAATTAAATTACATGAGGATTCGAAAACGGGTATCTGATGGCAGCCAGGAGAGAGGAGTGTGGGTCAACTCTATCTTCCATGCCCCATCCCCAATCACCCAGAAATATAATTGTTTTGTACCTCTGTGATCCAGAAGCAAATCAAAGCCATATTTCATTCAAAGTGCTCATGGCAGAGGGATCTTGGGAAGCAATTTCCAACCCTATGATTTTAGAATCTATTAAACCTCTTGTTCTTATAATTATCTTCATATTTTCTCCATTACTTTACATAGATACCAGAATAAAGAAGCTGCAGTTTTGATTACAGGATTGTTTTAATCTCATTACTTCTACATATCCACTTTTTCTCTTTAATTTCTAATTTGAAACATATTAAAATAATAAAAATTTTTCAGTGATTCTAAAACTAATTATTTGACAGCTCTAAGATCCTAATCTCTCAAAACATCTTACTTATTTCAATGAAGCACATACAATTCTAAGCATTAAGAAAAAATTTAATTTTAATTTATTCTGTAAATGAAGAACATTTATTTAATTTGATAACATATCTGTCTACTCAAACTGAATTTGAAGGGGTGAAATAGTATACTGTTGAAAACCTAAAATCAAGTTTGTCTACTTTATGCTGTATGGATCAACCTGATGCTTTCGTTCAAAACACATTTATTTTAACACTATAGGATGGATATGTTCACTGGTCGTGTGTAACTCTGATCCAGGCACTGTATTAAGTTCTTGGATACAAAGATAACAAGGACTCTGGCTTAAGAAGCTCACAATTTAATAAAATGCAGCACGGGTAGCACTAAAAGATATAGGAATTACATGCTAGTGGAACATTATGAGTAGCAATGATTCCTTCCCTTCAGGGAAAACACTGGGAACGGCTTCACAGGGGTGATGGTTTATTAGAATGGGGAGAAATCAGAATGAGCATATATTGACATTTATTTTAAATGAACACAATATTCAGGTATTAAAAACCACATTGAGTATTGTTTTTCCTGGATAGATATGTCTACTATCCCCTTCTACTTAAGTAATTTGCAAACTGAATTTATAGGAGGGCAAACGTAAGCCAGGAAAGTTTTTACTTTCCTCCTCAACTTTCCCATCAACAGCTGCTCCCTCTTCAGCAAGAAAAGCTCTCCTTTCAGCTATATTGTATTTACATGACTGTGCTACAAAAAGAGATTGCTTTCTCAATTTATGTTTTGTAAATTTAGACTTTTGTGTATATATGTATGTGTATATTTTAAAAGTTATGCCCACTTGTATAACAGACATTCAGGTACACATGCAAACAAAAGTTTAGGCCTTGAAAATAAGAATAGAAGAATCTCCAACAAACACTTCTGTATTATTAACCCAACTTCATCAGAGAATTTGCATATAATGAAAACAATGAGGTCAAGTATAAGTGGAGTGCACATTATCTTTCACACTTACTAAGGGAGTGACTGGCTAAGATGGCAGCATTTCACAGTGGGAGTTATTCTGTGAAATTTCAGACTTAGATTTAGCTACATTTTATTTTTTCATGAATTCTTCAGCATAGCACAGTATTTTAAAAACAAGTTCCTAGACCTCTGTTAGCCTTTAGAATATATTTTCAAACTCTGAAATCTACCAGTGCTCAATCATTTTCATCTGCCATGAAAATCCTTTTCTTAGCATAAGGTAGAAGAGATCAACAGTTTCCTTGGATATACCACATATAAATTCTCTTTGGGGAAGTAAGGTATAAGGATAAAGGGGAAAGGTTCCTTTATTCTTTGACTGGAAGATCTTCATAGCAAAACAGAGAAGTGGCCAATTGGTGGGGTGCCTGGGGGGCTCAGTTGGTTAAGCTTCCAACTTCAGCTCAGGTCATGATCTCATGGTTCGTGGGTTCCAGCCCCATATCAGGCTCAGTGCTGACATCTCAGAGCCTGAAGCCTGTTTCACATTCTGTGTCTCCCTCTCTCTCTCTGCCTTTCTGCTGCTTATGCTCTGTCTCCCTCTTTCTCTCAAAAATAAACATTAAAAAGAAAAGAAGTGGCCAATGGGTTAAGTACAATCAAAATTTTAGAAAGATGTTTGTACAGATTGACATATCAGTGCTTCCATTGTTTATGTCAGACTGACCCTTCCAAATAGAATTACATGTTTACTTTATGCACAGAAATACACACATATACATACACATACCCCTTTACCATCCAAGCTCCCAATTTGTTTTGTCAAATGAGAGAGACAACCAAGAAGTGGTGACAAATAAGGAATTTTCAGTATTGAGGAGAAGGGAAATAAGTTTAAGAGCTGGCTGCAGAAACTCACAGAGAGAACTCTATTTGAATAACACTCTCATGTCTTTTGGTTTTGTATAATGAAATAATTAGTTTTATGTGTCCATTTGATGGGTCACAGTGCCCCAGATATTTGGTCAGACATTATTCTGAATGTTCTATAGAGGTGTTTTGGACAAGACTAACATTTAAATAAGTAGACTTCGAGTAAAGCAGATGATGTGGGAGGACCTCCCCACGAAGCTGAAAGCCCAAGTAAAACCAAAGTATGACCTCCTTCGAACAAAAGGAAGGCTTTTAAGTAGAAAGTCATCTAATTTCCTTTCAGAGCTTGCTATACACATTGTGATATATCCACCTTTTAATCATTCCATTATTCCATCTCTCATCCATTGATTCCAAATCTTCAGTAAAATCTACTACACACATAGCCTTCAGTAGGTGGTATTTTGGAAAGTAAAGAGATTACTTTTATTACTTTTATCACTCAGAGTCCCACAGTGCGATATGGCATGAAAAATAAACAGCGTATGTATACAGGTGGTTACATGCAGAGAAGTGATTGGGAATTTAGAAGTGGCAGCAATTTCTATGGAAAAAATAAGCCCAAGAATCTTCAGTGGTGTTGGAAGATGGAAAAACTAAGTGTCCCATTACCAGTGGGACAAAGATAAGGTGACCTTTGCAAATTGGGGACTTGCAGACATTCAAAAGTTTGACCCAGGCATTATAGTTCTCATTATACCACATGGTTCACTAAAGCCTACAACACTTAGAATGTGATAGAAAAGAAGAAAGAGAAAGATACCGGGAAGAAAAAGGAGAAAAAAGTTAAAGAAAAGAAAAAGGAAAGTAATGGAGAAGAACCGTGCTTCAATCCCTATCACTGACTTAGTCTGATATTTTGGTAACTTCTCTACAATCAAAGGCACACTACACTGTAAAAGAATTTCAATATGAAATGGAACTGGAAGATATAAAATGGAAAATCTCACACATGTGCCCTCAGGAAAACAAAACTTAAGGATTGAGACTGATTTCCCATAAATGCTTGATTTGCAGAAAACTCAACACCAGCCAAGATGTCCCCTAACCCATTGCTCCACTTCCTCTAGATCCACCTCTGTTCTCTTTTAATCCCTTCCTTTATCTGAACTCTCTGTCTTCTCTATTGCTGAAACCTGACCAACTGAACCTATTAAAACTCTCCCTTTTAAAATTAGGTCTTCTGAAGATCCTGATAAATCATTAATTTCTTACATCTCATGGACGAAAGCTGAACTTCGACCATCATAAAAGATTTTCCCAAAGTAAGAAATGAGGATCCTCATAGGTTTGCTGAAGAATTCAACATTTTAATTCAAACTTATCTACTTTGCTGATATTTATCAATTAGTCTACATGCTTGTTGGAGAAAGTCAAGCCCAGCATTGGATGAAAACTGTTAACTGAGAAACACTTGAAAAATCTTTAGAATCCCAAGTAACTCAACCACCACCTCTTTTATATGACCAAGCTCATGCCCTAGCCTAAAGGATGTGCCGTGCCATCCCAAGGGCTTTCCCTAAATCAGTACACTGGAACAAAATTCAGGCATGCACCCAAAAGTCTGCCAAATCTGTTCATGATTACTATAGCAGACTCCACACTCTTTTCAGAGAAAATTCTGGGCTCCCTATAAATGGTGGATCCAGCAAGGTGGGCTTTAATTCAATGTTTATAAATGCTTTAAACAGAGATCTATCTACATAGAACGGGGAAACACTGTCCACTCTTAATCTGTCAATCTGGCTAATCAGTGAGCCTGCATCGTAGAAAATGAATCCAAAAGAAAGGCAACTAAAATTTTAAATATTCAATTTCAACAGATGAAATCTCTTGAGCAAACTCACCCCACTGGACTCTGCCATAATGGTAAACAAACAAACAAAACCCTGGCCTTTGGAGAAAGGACTGCTAGAAATAAAAAAAAAAAGGTCAAGATAATTATAGCTTTCCAAGAGCTAAGGATCATCCCAATGATGGGGCTCTAAGGAAACACAAGGTCTATTTCCCATTCTACCATTAAACAGGCTGAGGGAAACTACTCTCCAAATTGGGGACCAATCCCTTAAAATATTAATTGACACAGGAGCTACCCTACCAGTGGTCAACCCACTACAATTAAACAGTCCCCTCTCAGAGTAATACATTTATTCAAATATTAAGCATGTCAAATAAACAACAGTGTATTCCTATTTTGAACCCCATACACTTTTGCTTGAGATCTTTGCAAAATAAACACCCATTTCTCCTCAGTGAAGCAGCTCCTACTCACTGACTAGGATTACCCTCAGGGTGCCTGGATGGTTCAGTCGGTTGAGTGTGTGATTCTTGAATTTGGCTCAGGTCATGATCCCAGGGTTGTGGAATCAAGCCCCACATCTGGCTCTGCACTGAGCATGAAACCTGCTTGGGATCTCTCTCTCTCCCTTTCTGCCTCTCTCCCTCATGCTCGCTCTCTCTTTCTTTCTCTAAAATAAATAATTAAAATAAAATAAAATAGGGGATAATCTTTGAGTTTGAATTCCCTGAATTTAAATCTCTTGAATATATCCACCAGGAAAATCCAAACTCTTTTTCTTTCACATGTACTTTACAAACCAGGGAAGATCAAACTTCAGACTCATTCATTAAGTTTAATGTTTCCTACTCTGTGGGCAAAATCCTCCAAGGATATAGGCAGAATTCACTGTGTACTCACTCTCCTGCCATTAAGATCCAAATAGATCCCTTAAAACCTCTCCCCAGAATTAATCAATACCACATAAAGAAGCTTTAAAGGACTAGGACGTAAGACCTATCATGGAAGATGATACAGTAAAGAGTTATTATCCCTTGCACCAATCCTTGTAATACCCCCATTTTACCTGTAAATAATCTGGTTGCAGATGAAGACTGTCCAAGATCTACAAGCAATAAAAAACATTATTATTCCTCACTATCCTGTTGTTCCCAATTCCCATACAATACAAGCATCTATCCTTACCAAAAGCAAATTTTTCATTGTGATTGATTTATGCAGTGCATTCAGTTAATAAGACTGAAGTTGTTAATACCGATAAATCTTTATGCTTTTACCTGGGAAGGACAACAATATACATGGACAGCAATGGCCCAAGGTTTTACTGAAAGTTCTCGCAAATTTTAAAACCTGACCTAGATGATATAAAAATTCCTGGAGGCTCCATCTTACTACAATATGTAGATGATTTTATTCTCTGTTCACCATCTCAAGCCTCACAAGAAGATAGTATTTACCTGTTAAACTCTTAGCCACTAAGGGATACAAGATCTCAAAAGAAAACCTGCAATTTGTTCAAACTGAAACTGGATATTTAGTGCATTTAATCTCAAAACAAGGGTTACATCTAGATCCCAACAAGCTTCATGGCATCTTAAGATTTCCTAAACCTAAAACAAAATGTCAATTATAGGCTTTTCTTGGGCTAGCTGAGTTATTGTCACAACTGGATTCCAATCTTCCCCTTCATGGCACAACCCTTATATGTCTTATTAAAAACCACTAAACCTAATCCTATTCTCTGGGAAAACCAAGGTAACTTGACATCTGAAACCTTAAAGGGAATCTTAATAAATTTGCATACTCTTGGACATCCAAACTATCAGCTAACTCTTTTCCTTTTTGTATATGGAAAAGAAGGAAACTTCCTTAAGGTACTTGCTAAAAAGCATGGGGGCACCACCAATCTCTAGGTTATGACAGCCAACAATTATATCCCATGGACGGAGGTCCTATTCCATGCCTTAAGGTTATCTCTGCTATTGCCTTTCAGGTAAAGATCACTGAAGAAATGGTTATGAGATCCTCCTTGACCATCTTTGTAACTCAAGGTATTGTAGCCCTCTTAAACTCACAACATACCCAACAGCTTTTAAGAAGCCATGTTACTTCTTATGAAATTCTCTTGCTAACTGCTCCTCAGATCACTCTTATTTATTGTAACAAACTCAACCCTGCTCCCTTTCTTATTTCTTCCGTGGATGAAATCCCCATGACTGTTTGACTTTTATGAATCACCTATAACTGCTCATGATGCTTTGAGCCGCTTCAGCCCAACAAGCCAAATTATATGCTCTTACTCAAGCATGTATTCTTGCTGAAGCTAAAGTCACCAATATCTATACTAATAGTCAATATGCTTTCGAAATAACCCATGATTTTTGATGTTATGGAAGCAACAAGGTTTCTCTATTTGCAGCAGAAACAAAATTTAAACTGGTTCTTATGTTCAAAGTTTATTAGATGCTATCCTCCCATCAACAATTCTTAAAGCTTATTAAAATCCCTGAGCATTATAAGTCTGTCTGTGGAAGACAAAGGAAACCACTCACTGATGTCTCCACAAAAAATGCTGTCCCCATGGGATCTACAGACCAAACCTCTGTTATGGTCCAGAAAACTACTTCCCCTGGTGATGACCTAACAGAACTATCCAGGCAAATACAAACAACTGGTCCCTGGAAAAGAAAAAGAAACTTTGAGATCTAAAGCTGTTGGTATCATGAAGAAATGAAACACTGGTTCTGACTCAGTAACAAACTGGTCCTGTCAGGAAATGTAAAATTTCCATTATTAACTACCATTCATAAATTAAATCACTGGTCAAGTAATAAAATGATTATGCTCATGAATTAACACTGGTGGGAAACATCTGCAAGGTCACAAAAAGCACTTATCTTGCTTATTTCACCATTCTAAATATAACCCAGGGAAGACTATCTATATATACTGGCCCCAAGGCATTTTAGCTTACTCGGTGGACCACTGGAGGTTTGGCAGATGTATTTCATAATATTGCCTCCATCTCATGGATATAAACATGTTCTAGTAATGGTATGCATGTTTTCACATTGGACTGAAGTTTTCCTGTGTAGATAGGGAACTGCCTCGTCTGTAGCTAAAATCCTATTAGAAAAGATTATCCCCCACCCCACCCCTTAAACTTCATAGTGAATGGGGAACTCACTTTACCGGTCAGATACTTAGACAAGTCTGTGCTGTCTGACCAATTGTGCAGTACTTGCATTATCTTCAGGGCTGGCCTAACATGCAAATGGAATTATTGAGACTCAGCTAAATTAGGTGAGGCCCTTCAAATACCCTGGCCAGAAACATTACTGTTGGTTCTTCTAAATCTTAGATCTATTCCCTTTGGAATCCATAAACTTTCACCTTTTGACATAATTACACAATGGCTGATATACTTAGCCCATTTTTTTGACCCACAACTAATAAAGAGGGATATACTTCAATTTTGCAAAAGCCTGTTCAGATCCATAGGAAATAATCACCATCTGGTAGAACAATCTTCATACAGAGCACTCCCTGGAAACAGAGACATCAAACATCATACCTTATAGCCCAGAAATTTCTTCTATTGTTAAAGACTTCTCCAAAATGACTCTCTTCAACATTGCTGGAAAGGCCTTTACTAGGTGCTGTTAACTAAACCTTGTGCATCCAGACGTGAAGGAATAAACTCCTAGATTCATGCATCACATCCAAAAAAGCCCCCAAACCTGAGGGAACCTCTACACCAACGAGTGACCTGAAACTAAAAATTTCTAGGCCAAATTTCATGGCATCTGAAGTAGAAACTTACTCAAAACACCTGGGCCAGGACTATATCACTTTCCTGTTTGTTTGGTTTCTTAAATTACTCTATATTTAGTTAAATTAGGTCATTCAGGGCTTCAACTGTTCTTTTTCTAGTTTATCCATTGTTCTTCACTTTAGTTTTAACACATCCTTTTATCGTCACCTTACAAAAACTTTGATTCTGCTAAACATACTGATTGCCAGATCTGTGCCAGGGCAAATATTACTCATGATGAGACTGAACTGGTGGCCTGGCCACTATCTTAAGAAGGATGGTAAAATTTATCTGGTAAACATGTAAGATTTTCCTGTGGTAACTCTGGAGCTGCACATGTTCTTCCTTCCTGCTGAAAAAAGACACCAAATATTATGGGTTTCTAGTTATGGATAAATGAATGTCTCTCAGTCAGGTCTGGAATCTTACCCCAAATTTTTCTTTATGTTTCAAATCAATGATAGGAATGTCAAAACTCTAGGATATCTTCCACTTAATATTCATAACTACACTATTTTAAATGACCCAGATGAACATGAATTGACATCCCATTGAAATCCAGAAGACTATGTCATCTCATCCATTAATGTATCTCTACAACAGGGCAATAAAAACCATAATAATACCAGAAAATGAAAAGCTTATGTGCTCCCCCTCAATGGTACTTCATTAGGAATTGACCAAAAATAAGACGAATGATGGAAAAACTTAACTTGTTTTTTCTCCAGAGATCGTCCAAGTCTCCAGCAAAATCCTACTTATACTAGACCAGCTCACTTGTTACTTTAGATCTATAAGTATTTCCCCTTAGAAATTTAAGGTGTCATAGGGGCGCCTGGGTGGCTTAGTCGGTTAAGCGTCCGACTTCGCTTAGGTCATGATCTCGCGGTTCGTGGGTTCGAGCCTCGCATCGGGCTCTGTGCTGACTGCCAGCTCAGAGCCTGGAGCCAATTTCAGAGTCTGTATCTCCCTCTCTCTCTGACCCTCCCCTGCTCACGATGTCTCTCTCTCTCCTAGCAGTAAAGAAAACATTTAAAAAAAAAAAAAAGAAATTTAAGGTGTCATATAGAGTATGTCATATAGAGTAGCATATCTCTACCATGCTACTGAACCAGATTTTCATGTGCTCTGTATGAAAGATTGCATTTCCAATGATGAGATCCCCTCTTTCATTCCAGGGAAAAGAATCTGAGCAAAGAGACTCAACTATGAGTTACTCTTAGAAGACACTAGGTATTTCTTTTTAAGGAGAAAAAACCCCACATATTTTATACTTCCTCTTAACTGGAAGGAGTGTTATGAGGTCATTGTCCTCACCCTTGACACCAAAATTAGAAAAACTTTTCATTCTGCTGTTTTTATAGCTTACTGTCCTATCCACTTAAAAGGAAGCTTTGGAACTAGGACTGTTGTAACTTTGGGTGGCTGCCTACATACAACCCCACGGTAGGCAAAAGGGTTTGGGACATGCTTTCACCAGAGCTTTTTGTCCTTGGATTGGAATAGCAGACCTTGGAAAAAGCAATTCACAATCTTTCTACAGTCATATCTACCACTTTCAATACTTCTGCCCAAGCTTTTGGATATCAACAAACTCAAACAGATAGCCTTGAGGAAGTAACCCAGTGAAACCACAGATTCCTAAACCTCTTCACTGCTCCACAGGAGGAAACCTACACCTTACTTGGAGAAGAATGTTGTCTTTATGTCAATAAGTTAGGGAAAGCAACATAAGAACTAAAAATAATGAAGGATAACATCAAGCTACTAGCAGAAGGTGGCCAAACTCCCAGAACTTGGGACATTTTCAATCAATTTAACATAGGTAATTGGGGAAACTAGTCGAGAGGTATAATTCAATCAAGAGGTATCATTGGGCTTTTGGTCC
Source organism: Hyaena hyaena (assembly GCF_003009895.1). Classification (NCBI taxonomy): domain Eukaryota; kingdom Metazoa; phylum Chordata; class Mammalia; order Carnivora; family Hyaenidae; genus Hyaena; species Hyaena hyaena. Next base: position 149,978 of record NW_024082475.1, read on the forward strand.
TCAATTTCATCTTTTTAATTAAGTTTCTACTCTTTTGCATTAGTAAGCAAATGCCTTCTTCCCAAATGTATGTACAAATAAAATTATTTTCCTGCCAAGGGCTTTTCCTGAAACTCAAATGACCATGGAAACTAAATGGTCCACCTCAGCAGGACATAGATGAGATTCTTCATTTTCAATCCTCTTGTGGCCCAAATGAGGTCATTGAATTTCTGTATCATTTCCTTCCCCCCTGGGACAAGACTCTTGAAGACAGCCTTCCTCAGCTGCATGAATAAGGGCACCTGATGGTCTTCCTCAGCTTCATAAAACATACAACACAATCCACATAAAGAATTATGCCTTTGACAGAAATTAAAGAACATCTGAATACCATAATTGATCAGCAATGCTTTCTGCGAAGGATCTTGAGTAAAAGGAGAAAATATGAAAGGACTTCAATCTAAAATAGAACCAGAGGATATGAAATGTAAAGTCAATCATATGTACCCTCAGGAAAACAAAATTTAAGGACTAGAAGATCAATTTCCCATAAATGCCTGATTTATAGAAAATTGGTAGTACTGGAATTTTTAAAATAATATGGAGAGGGTCAAGGAGTTGCTTCATATCAACCTGAGAAATTTTTGCGTATGGTTTTTAGAGACATGAACAAGAAATGACCCAGATTGGGCTGGTCTCACAAAATAAGCTGAATTGAGCTTTGTTTATAGGACTGGACTGGTTTTGTCTGTTTGGGGAATTTTCAAAGCTGGCCACAATTTGTGGGGATTTGTTTGTTTGTTTGTTTGTTTCTTAACAGACTATAACAAAACTCTCCCTTCTTTAGATTCCTCTTTATAGTCTCATAAATGCCCTTAGCAGTCTTGTCTGTAGCTTGATACAGTTTGCATGCCCTGAACTGCAATTCCTCTGCTATTCTGGAATAAGCTCATAATTTTGACAATTTTGAACTTGCCTTAGTTTACCCCTTTATTTAGGTTGCCGACATCATCCAATGTTGTTTTCAAGATCCATTCCTGTCTAACTCCAAAACGTCTTTCGAGTCACATTTCCCACTAAGTCTAAGTTACAACTTGGGCCCGTGGCTGGTGAACACTGGATGAGTAGAGATGGGACCCAGTTTGAACTGGACAGGCCCTCGCTTCTTAGTGAAGGAGTAAAGCATGGAGAAGAGCTTCAGCAGAGGGCTTGTGGCTTCAAAGATGGTGGCTGGTCAAGTTAGGCATTTATGTTCTCTTTCTTGGATTTGGTCCGGGTTGGAAAGGGGGTAAGTAGAATGCAGAAATCTTCCATCCATCTATCCAACTAAGAGAATCTTAATGTAATCTTAAGGATAAAATCCAAGAATGTGCTTTATTACACATTATTTCAATTATGTTCTGCCTTTCACTGAATTGAAAAACCGAGAAAGTTCCTTCTCTGGTCTCTGAGGTTTCTCTTCACTGGTACACTGAAGACTTACATCTACTGGCCTAGAGAGCAAATGGTTACAGGTTTAAAAGGAAATGTGTGCAGAGGGGAGATACATTTGTCACAACTGAACAAACTCATCCTGCTCCTGCCATAATGGAGACTTGCAATGATTTAGTCACTGGGATGAAACTTCTCTTTATTAACTAGGAAATGTTTAATAAGCAAAAGAGGAACAATGCAGTTTGGTCCCTGACCAGACTTAGAGCTTTTCTCTTACCACTCTTTCTTTTTTCACTAGTCTACAAACACATGAGATTTCAACACACCAAGCTTGTTCTCACCTCAGGTCTTTACACCTTGTTTATCTACCTCCTTGAAAGGCTTGGGTCTTAACACAGTGATTCCTTTTCAATATTTAGTCTCTGCTCTATTGTCACCTTCCCTAAAGGCTTTTCCTGACTGCTCCAAAAATAGTATCCAATATACCCCAGAACCTACCCAATCACTTTCTATTCTCTACCTAGCAATTGTCATTATATGACATCCATCCACTTTTATCTATCTATCAATCTATCTAATCATCTAACAATTATCTTTCTCTGTATCTATAAAATATCCCCCACTAGAATCTAAATTCCATAAAAGCAAGGGCTTTTTCTGCCAGTTCCCTGCTCTATCACTGGCATGTAGAACACTGTATCCTACAACAGGAGGTGGTCATGGATGAAAAATAGTGTTAAAAGGGATGTTAGGGAGAGTGTTCATCTACTATCCTTTGTTTCAATATGTACATTAATAACAAATGATTCTTATCTCCTCCTCAAAATTAGACCAGTGAGACCTCTAGCTAAGACATTTTTGTTCACTGCCTAATAAGATTCTGCCTAGAATGTAATAAATTTATATATAATTTTTTAAAATTTGCAACCATTCAGGCTTTTTCACTAAATGTGATAAACCCTTCCCCAAATTAAAATGAGTTATTAATATAAGCTAGTAATGTAATGCATGATTTACCAAATATCTCGAAATCCTTTTTCCTTTGTTAAATAAAATCTAAAGGAAATGACTAATTAGTCAATTTGAATGATTTCCAAATAACACCACCAGCCTGTGTTTGTCTATACTACCAAGGTGAATTATTCATTAGCATTTATGAGAAGTGCCTGAAGAACACTAGCAGTGGGAGTAAAACAACCTGGAATGGTTTTTAAATGACCTTCCAAGCAACTTGGATTAACACCGGCATTATTCTCCCCGTACAAATCGAGTTAAAATTTTCCATGTGTCAGGTCTCACAAGAAGGCAGTGAAGGAGGACTGTCTTCGAGAGGAAATGACCTTCTGCACCTCCTACAATTAGATTCTGCTTCTTTCTCTGTGTGTAGTGTCTGTGCGTCTCTGTGTGTCTGTAGGAAGAGAGAGAAGCGAGACAGAGAAGCGGGGACAGAAGCAGGGAAGAGAAAGGAGAATCAGAGAGAGATGAGAGGGAGGGGGAAGAAGACCTGGATGAGAGAAAAAGAAATAGGAACAAACAAAAGGAGATATGGGGCATGATGGAAAAAAAAGAGAAAAAAACAACAACCCATGAAATATAAGAAATAAAATGGAGCCAGCAGGGAGGGGAGGGAGGGAGGAACTTGTGATAGGAATGACAGATTCGGCGGCAGGCTTTCCCTGGAGTCGGCACACCAGGTTTCCAGGCGCCCAGGAGTTCTTCCAGGTGTGCGGGGTCACCTGACTTAATACTGATTAAAAGTGTAAATTGCAACACAAAAAGAGAAAAAGGAATTGTCATGTTGCTTCTCTCCTGTGAGGTCACACTCCCTGGTTGTAGCTGAGCCTGCTGCTAGGCACACCCCTCTTGTTGGATAAAATTGTATTAACTTTATCCCTGCCCTTGATTTGTGGCTTTCTCACGTTGTGAGGAATAAATAATAAATGATTGTAAAGCACTTGTACATATGAAATGCCGCATAAATGCTTAATAATAATCAGCTTAGGCCAGGAAGCCAGGGGGGTTGAATAGAAATCATTGCACGCGGCCATTCTTGTTTATGTGGCTAAAATTGTCCTGTGTGCTGTCTCCACGTCAAATCATCCCGCAGATTTAATTTTCACCCATTCAAGAATCCACTTCTCTGTAAACTCAACAACCTTTGTTCCCCCATGCCCACAGCAATGTCATTTACAATCGTAGAATATAACTGCAACAACCCATCTGTGCCTGTTCATTTCAGCCTGTTTTTTTGCGGCACCCCTTCTCTCCTTGTTAGCCCTTCCAAATCCCCACATGTGCTGTTTTGAGTCATCATTTCTTATCCCTTGGAGATGCCTGTTCTACTCTGGCTATCTTTGGAAAAATATGTTTCCCAGACTTGGATTTCACTGCACTTGCTTTTGGGGAATCCAACGTAGTCAAGTTGGTGGTTCCTTGCTACTCTTCATGCATGCACTTATTTAATCATGTGTTCACTCAGCATTTACTGATGGAGTGTTGTGCTTGGCACTGGAGATACAGGGGAAACCAACACGGAGAGAGTGTGCATTGTGTAAGGAAATCAAACAGGGTAATTTTAGCATAGTTTGGAAGATGCTACGATCAGAGTAATCACGGGGTAAAGGGAAGTCAGCATGTAAGCAGCATGAAATGGGAAATTCTGGTAGGGTCTGAGATTATTTTCTTTCCTTTTATTTTCAAATGTCTTCAAAATTGTTTCTATTTGTTATTTAACATAGTGGGAACTCCCTTGGTTTGACCTGGTTGTGGATAGGAAGGAGTGGTTCAGACCCAGGGAAAAAGCCCAGGCTGACCTCTCCTGGTCATTTGGAAGGAGAAAGGGCATTCTCCATCATCTCGGTTTGCTTCAGTTTCTTTTTTTTTTTCTTTTTAAAGTGTATTTATTTATTTTGAGAGAGACAGAGACAGCATGAGATGGGAAGGGGCAGAGAGAGATAGAGAGAAAGAGAGAGAGAGGGAGAGAGAGAGAATCCCAAGCAGGCTCTGTACTGTCAGCACAGAGCCCTACACGAGGCTCAAACCCATGTACCATGAGATCATAACCTGAGTTGAAACCAAGAGTCAGATGCTTAACCGACTGAGCCACCCAGGCACCCACCCTGCTTCAATTTCTGATAGGTGGGACCCAACTTTTGGGAGTTGGCAAGAGTTGGTCGTTTGCTGATATAATCGTCTATTTTCAACTTGGAGTCTGTATTTTCAAAAGACAATATTGTCTAAATTTGTATTAGTACATTTAATGACAAAAAAGTACGTGTTATTGCAGAAAACAAAATGAAAATAAATACAAGCAAAAATAAATTAACTGCAATTACAGCACTCATTGGGAACCATTTTTATCATTTAATGCATATCCTATCAGACTTTGTCCATGTTTCTATTACATAAAAATGTGCCTTTAAGGTACATATTCCTCAATTCCAAAGTATTACATTTCTCTTCAATGTGTCTTATACTATACTGTATTGGTTTATTGCCTTTTTGATATAAAATACCAAAAACAGTTTCATATCAAAATGTATTTAATCATGATTTCTAATGACTCTTTCATGATCTATTATGCATGTATATTTTAGAGTTTGAGATAGATACATTGCTGCAATTGGAATTGCTGGGTAGAAGTATGCCTGTATTAAAGTTTTTGTTACCTCCCCAGAATGTCCTCCAGAGAGACTGAACGGGCTCACGCTCTCTCCTCCCGTATATCAGACCCCTGCCCGCACGACTTACCCTCCCTTCTCCCCCTGTACACCCCTTTGCCAAAATGAAGTACTCTCAAGGAAGATATGTTTGAAACTCCACAATTTTAATTTTTCCCCTACTTTCCCATCAGTTCCCTTGTGGCATGAGAATTAGTGGGCCTTGGGTTTTCAAACAGGTGGAGAAGGCTGCAGGGTGTATAATTGCTTTTGGTGAAACCATCAACGTCCACGTTTAGTTCTTCCTGCTCCACTTCCTCCAATTCAATTAGGCTGTTCTTACCAGGGGGAGAGTTTTCAAAGCATCAGATGAAGTGTTACCTCATGATTAATAATTCATGACAAGAAATGAAGATTGGGAAAGGTAATAATGCCCTCCAAGCTGTTTTTCTCCACCACTCCCTTGTTCTCATTCACATAAATGCTGTGTCTCAACCGTTAAAGCAAACATACAAAGTTGCACTGCCCCATAAACCAAAGATCCAAAGCAGGAATTCATAAGCTTTTTGAAGTCCTAAGCCCCTTCGAGAATCTTGTGAAAACTACAGTCTCTTTCTAATGGAAAAACAAAACAAAACAAAACCCAAAAATGAACGTGATAGCATGCATAGATATTGCGCTTCTAATCCCCCTGAATCAGGCACCACTGGAAGATCATCCAAGGACTCCCTAGGTTATAATCTCTAGACAAGCAAACAAAAAGATCTTAAAAAAAGAAGAACCAGGACAAGCCCAAAAGGAATAAAAGTAAAATGGACTAGAAGTTTTATATGCATTGTCTCAACTTTCTGTGCCCAAATTTGCAGCAACAAAGAAATTTCTTCAAGCATGATTCATGTGGTTATTTAGGTATTATGTGAGGGGATTGGTGAGTTAGCTGACAATTAGAAGAGTGGATTTTGGCAAATGCGTATATTACAGGGCAAATCAAATAGGGGTAAGGGTGAGGGCATGGTTAATGTTGAGATCTATTTGCAAGACTACTATAGAGGCTGCAGTTTTTTCCCTTGCCAAGTGCTATCAGCCATAAAATGTCCAAGGCAGTGGGTCACACCCACTGCTTCATGCTCTGCTACTTGGCATTCCTCTAAGTTCTTCCTCAATTGTCATATCTCCACAGGCCATAACAAGGGACAACAGTCAGCAGCAATTCAATTTCGACCTCCATCTGCTGGCAATAACAACATAAGGGGGAAATTAATGTACACTCACACACTTGTCATTATAATAGCCCAAATTTGTTTTTTATAGTATGACTTTCTTCCAAGGAAGTCAAAAAACAATTTATATTCGAATTCCCAAATAGCAACTCACCTGGTAGGTAGATAGCTAAAATAATCATTTCCATTTTTTAGGCACAGAGATGCTAAAAATTTGTCAAAGGCCACCTAGCTGTTCCATGGGGAGATATGGTTATCAGAAAAGCTCTCTGGAAGCCATTTTGGTGTCCCTTAAAAGTATGATATCTGATGTGCAAGCCAGAGAGGAGGTTATATTAACAGTCAATCAGATTATATAAACATACAGCAAAATATCTGTGTTCTACTAGCTAACATAGTATTTCTTCACCAACTTTTCTCCCTTTAATTTGTTCTCATTCCCTAAACCTAAGACCTATAATTTTTTATTTACCAGCTCTGTGATTTTGGAAAAGTTACTTAATCTCCCTCTTCTTCCACTTCCACCTCTGTGAAATGCAAATAATAACAGAAGCCAACTCATAGATTTATTATGAGGATTACATGAAAAAAATAAGATTACTCAATACATACAGGGTATCCATAAAATATGGAAACATAAATACCATAATTTTATATTGTTTTTTACAGATTGATGAAAGCTGATTTTGTTGAGCTGATACTGCTAAGTTGATGAAGGGCTGATCCTGACAATAAGCAGCAGAGCTGTTTAATGCACATTACTTTGAAAGAGCTGCCATCTCTCACAGCGCAGTCAGAAAGGTGGTTTAAAAATCCAAAGATATAGTCAGTATGTTGCACAAACTCTTTTGTGGACTCTCATCCATTTCCAATAAGATGAAGGAAGCAGTCATAGCCAGAGTTGTAGCCAGTCCAAACCGGCTGACTTGCCAAACATCCAAAGGATTGGAAGTACCTTGCAGAAGTGTTCAAAAGATTTCCAAAGTACCTGCCTTTTAACCGTACAAAATGTTAGTTCTACAGAGCTTATCTGAGGGTGATGACCAGCATAATATGCTGACTATATCAGAAAGCCCACTGAACAAATCATATTTTGTAATATCAATATCTACTTATTATGCCCATTTGTTTATGTTTCCAAACTTTTGGTCACTTAGAGCTAAGTGCTTATTAAACATTTATTATTACTATTTATGGTCTAAGAGGAAAACATGTTAAAAGATGTTTCACAATCCACTATGTTATCATTTTTTATATAATCACATTTTGGCACCAGAAAGTAAGGGTAGAGGAATCACTAGCTAGAACTAATGATTCTCTTTCATTTGTGGTCCCCTATTGCTTTCTTTTGTTATTAGCAAAGTCCCTCAATTCTTTAGGAAAATACAAGTAGTCTTTCCGTGCCAATAGCAACCTCACGACCACGGTGAATGTTCCTAAAACCCACTGGATTTTCTGCAAGAAGTATGGCAAGCACCAACCCTACAAAGTGATACAGTACAAGAAAGGCAAAGATTTTCTTTATGTCCAGGGAAAGCAGTGCTATGACAGGAAGTAGAGTGGCTATGGTGGGCAAACTAAGCTGAATTTCAGGAAAAAGGCTAAAACTATAAAAGATTGTGCTAAGGCTTGAATGTGTTCAGTCCAATTGCAGATCTAAGAGAATGCTGGCTATTAAGAGATGAAAACATTTTGAACTGGGAGGAGATGAGAAGAGAAAGGGCCAAGCGATCCGGTTCCATGCCTCATGTTTTGTTACATTACGAAGACAGTAAAATCTTCTGATTATGTTCATGTCAAAAAAACAAAACAAAACAAAACAAAACAAAAAACAAGAGAGAAAAGAGAAGACGGAAAGGAAGGGAAAGGAAAATATAAAGCAGTGAAATTAGCCTGCATGTGTTTTCTGGCCCTTCTCCCATAAAATTTACATATTTTTTTTCTCTACTTCGTATTGTCAGAGTCCTTCTTGTAAGGCGATATTAGTCTTAAAGCTGAGTTTGACTCATGAAAACATTGTATTCAGAAACCACAGTTATATAAAAAATATACAATCTCTGTATCTCTGTATACACAATAGTAATAGCAATTTAGTTCTGATCACTTGTGTTGTGCTCTCTAGAGAAGATTTAATGACAGATTTCTGATGGGCAACTCTATAAAAGAAATTATGAGCATATTATACATGGAGAAATTTTGAAAAACCTGTCTTTGTCACCAATAAAAATATAGATAACTTCCCAAACAGGAGATATACATGTAATATATAATTTAAAAACTATGTAGCATGCTATCATATCAACTGGATCTGTTTCATCAGGTGCTTTAGACCGATCTTAATTCTCTAGCTTAGGGTGATGTAGACTGGCCAAATGGGGAAATCCAAGAAATGTCTGTTCAAACGCTGATGAACCTCAGTGTCAACAGGTGTGATCAAGTGTAAAGAAGCAAGTGTCACAAGAACATCAATAGTGTCATAGAGCAAAGGCTTCCTGTAGGATCCTTCAAAGGGAAGCCTAGTTTTAAAAAACTGAAATACTTTATTAGACTGCCGTTTGTCAAGTATGTCTGAATTTCTGTCTGCTACCTGTCAGAAACTGAAGATCAGAGGCTGAAGTAAGAACAGATATGTATAATCACTGAAATCGTGTACTTTCTATGAATATGAGACTTTGGAGGAATCAGAGGGCATGAACATCAAAGAATGGCCAAAATGCAGGCGTGAGGACCAGGGGCTTTTAAAATAGGTTAGCAACTAGTTGAATAACACCAAAGAATGTTATCAATGGATTGAATCAGTCAGGAAGGAGTGTTCTAGTAACAGTCCACAGATACCATTCTTAGCCCCAAATGGTTTATAATTTTATTAACAACTTGATTAAAGAAATTAGAAGGTATTTTTTTTAAATTTAAAATAGCACAAAACTAAGAGGAAGAGATATTTTTGAAGACAGGAATTCAATATGGAGAAATGATGGGCTGAAGTTTGATCTTAAAAAAGAAGAGTAGAAAGATTTACAGTGTTAGATTTCCAGCTTGAAAGACAAGGCAAACTAAAATGAATATAATTTATGAAAGTTAAAAAAGGAATTATTTACAAAAGTGTTCGTAGGGATTAAGGAAACTACAAAGGATTATTAAATACCCCCCAAAACACTAAGTGCTCAAATACTCCCTCTACAACCTAAAGGTGTGAAGAGAAGGGATGATTATGAAACCAGTGATATACAGAAGGATGCAGGAAGAGACCCATCTGAATGAGAGGAGCTTGGAGTGAAGGAACAAGGGAAATAAACACTTTGACCTCACTTTTCTCCCTCTTAACAGCCTCCCAGTGGTGTTTCCCATCTACCAAGCTCAACTGAAAAATCAGAGAACAAGTAACTCACTGATGTCATAAAGCTTAAGGTAGAATCCAGATATCTCTACTTATTCACAAATATGGTTAATTATTTGGATATATCCCAAGAACTACTAACATCCAGTGAAAACTACTTCAAAAATAAGAAAACTTTTTATGTGAAGGGATATTAAACATTTTAGGCTTTTGGGGACATACAGTCTCTGTTACAACCACTCAACTCTGTTTTTGTAGTATTAAAGCAGCTTAAGCAAATGGGTTTGGCTAGACTTGGCCCCCAACAGGCTGGATTTGGCCAACACACTGTAGTTTGCTGATTTCTGACCTACTCTGTGAGAGCCAATAATCCATGGAGCATTGTGTTCTCTAAAGCCCCTGCTTTAAAAAAAAGATAGAATTCCTGTACACCTTCCGATGTTTGAAGTCTTAAACATATATTCTTTATAAAATTTAAATTAAAAGCCTTTAAAAAATACTGATAATTACACTTAGTATCAGTATTCACTATCAATAGAACTTAAAAGTTCTGATAAATCATTTTGCACTCTCAATCACACCAGAAGTAAAATTTTACAAAAGTCTCCAAAAATGGCTCATATACCAGGAAGATAATCTACTGAGGTAAAATAGAGAATATTAAAAATTTTATTTATATTTATTTTTCATATTTGTTCTAAATTTCTAATTTCAAGTAACTTGTGATGTACTTAAAAAATCAGTACTATAGTACATGTAAATATTTATGATTTCAATACATTATTTACTTTATTAGAAAGCAGCATTGGCAAAGTAAAGGCCTCCAAAAATCCACTCTTCCACAAAAGCAATGAGAACACTGGTTCTCAATAGCTGTCAAGTCATAATTTTAAGGGCTACTAAAATTAACCAAAGGATTGGTTGCTCAAGAGTTTGTTCAAGAAAAATAGTTAAATTAGCTGAATGAGAATATTAAGCTTTGTGGCATTTTAAGTTGCCCTACTCTCATCCCATTCCTTCCATGTCTATAGTAGCCCTGAACAGCAGCCACTTTAGAATGACAGTAACAGTGAATCAGAAGTCTAGCAGCCACAGCAATGGGTAGAATGGACTTGGAACTCCCCTAAAAATCTATCCCCAAAGAATTGTCATTATTTGACCCATCTTGGAATTCCTTGGAGAAATTCCATTCTGACGGTCTGACATTATTTCAACTGACTCAGAGCTCACTGGACAAGGAAAGCAGTATCTACAGGGCATTTGCCAAAAAAAAAAAAAAAAAGAAGCAATTGCTTAAGATCATAGCTGTCTAGGGCATCAGTGCCAGTTGTGGTAATTAAGTTGCCAAAAAAAATTAAGGAAAATAAGTGGAATGAGATCTTGCTAGGGGGTTTTGAAAAGACCTAACAAGTTTCTGGTAATCTGGAAGACTACCTACATGCGCAGTGTTGTGCATATGCCTCAAAAGACTTGAAAAGACTATTTTTTTATTAAAAAATTTTTTAATGTTTTATTTATTTCTGAGAGATAGAGAGAGACAGCATGAGCAGGGGAGGGTCAGAGAGAGAGTGAGATACAGAATCTGAAGCAGGCTCCAGGCTCTGAGCTGGCAGTCAGCACAGAGCCCGATGCGGGGCTTGAACCCATGAGCCGTGAGATCATGACCTGAGCTGAAGTCAGACACCCAACCGACTGAGCCACCCAGGTGTCCCCCGAAAAGGCTTTAATCTCCATCCATAGCTGACTGTGAGGCTCTATACAAGTAAGAAGTGAAGACTAAGACACAACTGTAAACTACTGAAGCACAGAAAGCACACTCCAACCCACACATTATATCTTTCAGCCGAGAGTGAGAGACTTACTGATTCAAGGAATTTAAGGAAATCTCTGTCCAATCATTATCTTACCACTAAGATAGCTAAGGAGAGATGAGACTTAAATGGTTGCAAAATACCAATGAATACAGATATTACAGAATTTTTCCAGAAAAGTAACCGACAGGTAAACAGCAACAATAACAATACAAGGTCTGTGGGGAGGAAGCAGAGATCTATTCCCAGAGTTACAATGCTACAGTATTTAAAATGTCCAAGTTTCAACAAAAAAATTGTAAGACACACGAAGAAGCAGAAAAATATGTCCAATACATAAGAAAGAAAACAGACAATAGAAACTGTTCCTGAGGAACCCAGATACTGTACTTACGAGACAAGAATTTAAAATCAGATAGCATAAATATGTTAAAGTAATAAAGTAAAATTACACTGGGGTGCCTGTGTGACTCAGTCGGTTAAGCGTCGATTTCGGCTCAGGTCATAATCTCGCAGTTCGTGGGTTTGAGTCCCGTATTAGGCTCATGCTGACAGCTCAGAGCCTAGAGCCTGATTCAGACTTTGTGTCTCCCTCTCTCTCTGCCTCTCCCCTGCTCGTGCTCTGTCTTTCTCTGTCTCAAAAATAAATAAGATTTTTAAATAAAATTACATTTAAAACACCTAATACCACACCAAATAGAAAATATGAATAAAAGATTAAACTTATAAAATGAAACCAAGTAAAAATACTGGAGATTAAAATATGATAATTAAAATGAAACATTCACTAGAGAGGAAAACATAAGAGCTGACAGAAGAAAAGTAACCAAACCTAAAGACAGTTCAGTTGAAGTTATCCAGTCTGAGGAAAAGAAAAAAAAATTTTTTTAGTGGTCTGAGATTCAGAGACCAGTGGTATACCATCAACTATATCAACATATGCATAATGGAAATCCCTGAAAAGGAGAGAGAAAGGGGCAGAAAGGATATTTGAAGAATAGCTGAAAATTCCCAAATTGGATGAACATTAAACTACACATCCAAGAATCTCAAAACACTCCTAATAGGATAAACTTAAAGAAAGCACACCTAGGCACATCCACACCATCATCAAACTCTCATAAGACAAAGAGACAATCTAGAAAGCAATGAAGGAGAGGGAAAACAAATAAATCATCATGTTCAAAATGTCTTTTTTTAAAGTTACTTCTATTTTTTTATGTCTTTATTTTATTTTGAGAAACAGAAACAGAGAATGAATGGGGGAGAGGCAGAGAGAGAGGGAGACACAGGATCGAAATCAGGCTCCAGGCTCTGAGTTGTCAGCACAGAGCCCAACACAGGGCTCAAACCCACAGACTGTGAGATCATGACCTGAGCCAAAGTCAGACACCCAACAGACTGAGCCACCTAGGTGCCCCAAAAGGTCTTTAATAAGAGGTACAACTGACTTAATAGAAAACAAGAAGGGCAGGAGGCTGTGGGAATAATATACTCAAAATGCTGAAAGAAAAAGACTGTAAATCAAGAATTCTATATCCAGCAAAATAATCACTCAAAAAAGGTCAATTCTAGAGTTGAAATATCTGATTTATAAATATTTGATCTATAAAATTTATGAGTTTAACAGGAAAATGGAGAAGACAGGAAAAATATTCAGTAAACTTGAAGGGAGGTCAATCATAATTACCCAATCAATGGAAAAGAAAAAAATATTTAAAAATAATTAAATTAACAGTTTTACTGGCTTATGAAATATCAAAAGATCTATATATTTGTGTAATTGGAGTCTCAGAAGAAAAAATAAAAAATAAAACAGAACATATTTTCAAGAAATAATGGCTGTTTTTCAAAGTTTTGTAAGAAACTTAGCAATCCCCAAACAGGAAAAACTATGAAGAGAACCACACCTAGATATGTCAAGATAAAACTGCACAAAACCGAAGAAAAGCTTCAAAGAAGTCAAAGAAATTGAAGACATTACATAACGAGGGAAAATAAATCATTATATTACCTACTTTTCAGAAACTACAAAACCCAGAAGACAATAGAAAAAAATATCATTAAGTTGATGAAAGCAAAATATCAAGTAAAAGCTGTCAATCAAGAATTCTATGTCCATCAATATTATTCTTCTAGAAGTTAGGGAAAATACATCTTCAGATAGAAAGAAGATAAGAGAATTTAGAGGATAAATTGGACATAAATTAGAAGAATTGTCATAGGAAATTCTGAGGTTGAAGAAAAATTATACCTACTGGAAACTCATCTTCTCAGGAAGAATGAAGAGTACTGAAAATGCTACATATAAGGAGTATAATTAGTCATTTGAATATTCTCTTTTCCTTTAAATTTCTTTAAGTTTCATATGAGTATTTAAAGTAAAAATTATAATACTGTCTCATGGGGTTTATAATGAGTATAGAAGTGAAACATACATCCATGACAGAATAAAGTGAGGGGAATTCTATGGATTTACACAGGTGCAAGATTCTGCATTTTATGTGAAATGGCACAATGTTAACTTTAAGTTCACTGTGAAAACTTAAAGATGTATATTTTAATCCTTAGAGCAACTACTAAAAAAAAATGCAAAGAGGTATATTAAAAAAAAAAAACAACAATCGGTCCATTAACATAGAATTCTGAAAATCTTCAAAAACCCAAAAGAAGACAGAAATGTAGAAACAGAGAAACAAAACACAGAAGAGATACATGGAAAACACATTATAAAATAGGAAAACTAAATCTAACCCTATCAAAAATTATATTAAATACAAATGATGAAACTCTCCTATTAACAGTCAGAGATTGGGGAGCCTGGGTGGCTCAGTCAGTTAAGCATCCGACACTGACTTTGGCTCCAGTCATGATCTTACAGTTGTGAAATCAAGCCCCTATGTCAGGCTCCATGCTAAGTGTGGAGCTTGCTTGGGATGTTTTCCCTCCCACTGTCCCTCCCCCACTTGCATGGTCGCTCTCGCTCTCTCTCTCTCTCTCTCAAAAAAAGAGATTATCAAAATGAATAAAAAATAGGTTGAGGGGGCACCCTCAGTTGGTTAGACATCTGATTTTTGATCTCGGCTCAAGGTATAATCTCACAGTTCCTGAGTTTGAGGCCCATGTCAGACTCTGCACTGGCAGTGTGGAGCCTGCTTGGGATTCTCTCTCTCCCTTTCTCTTTGCCACACCCCTGTTTGCATACACACTCTCTCTCAAAATAAATAAATAAACTTAAAAGATACAGATAGATTGTAAGTAAATGAATAGAAAAAAATACCATATAAACAGTAAGCATTATAAGACTAAGGTAGTTAAACTAACATTAGAATAATTTGAAGACACAAAGTACTACCAAAAATAAAGAAATTTCATAATAATAAAATCAAATTATGTGGAAGAAATAACAATCATTAGTATATGCAATCCTACTAAAAGGACTTTAAAGTACATGAAGCAGAAATGAACACATTTAAAGGGAGAAATAGATAATTCCAAAAACAATGTGGGAAATTTTTAAAAATGATGTCTTAGTAATTGATAGAACAATCAGACAAAAATTGAGTAATGATAGAGATGATCTAAACACTATGTTCAAGATCTTTGTCTAGTGAATAGGTATAGAACATCAAATCCAACAATAAGAGAATAAACACTTTTTTCAAGCAATAATTAAACTTTCAACATGATAGACCATATAATGCATCACAAATCAGGCCATAAAATATATTTAACATAACTAAAATCCTACAAAGGATGCTCTCTGGTCACAATAAAATTAAATTAGAGAGCCATAAAAATAAAATATTTAGGGAAAAATCAAATATTTGGAATTTAAACAACAAATTTCTAAACAATATACGAATCAAAAAAAAAAAATAACAGGAGAAATTAGGCAATATGCCAAACTGTACTATGATGAAAATTCAACATATCAAAATGCATGGGATACAGTTAAAGCAACAATTGAGGAAAAGTTATAGTTTTACATACTTATATTTGAAAAGAAAGAGGTCTAAAGTCAGTGGCATAAGAGTTCTACCTAAGAAGCCAGAAAAAGTTGGGGTGCCTGGGTGGCTCAGTAGGTTAATCGTCTGACTTCAGCTTAGGTCATGATCTCGCAGCTCCTGAGTTCAAGCCCCAAGTTGGGCTCTGTGCTGACAGCTCAAAGCTCAGAGCCTGGAGCCTGCTTCAGATTCTGTCTCCCTCTATCTCTGCCCCGTCCCCACTCGTACTCTGTCTCTCTCCCAAAAAGAAATATTTTAAAAAAGAAGCTAGATAAAGAAGGGGAAAATAAAGACAAAGTAAGTAAAATGAAGGAAATAATCAAGATAACAGCAGATATTAATGAAATACTAAAATAAAAAACAGAGAAGTTAATAAAGCCAAAAGTTGTTTTTTGAGAAATTCAACAAAATAAAAAGGTTCTCTCTAGACTGATCAAGAACATAAAGAACACAAAATTACAAATAAGAGGAATGAAAAATTATCATCACTACTGATAGTACAGACATGAAAAAGGATTATAAAGCAATGATCAGCTCTATGCCAAAAAAATGATTGACAACATATATGAAATAGATAAATCCAGGGGAGGGAAAGGGACAGTTTAACAAAACTGATTAAATAAAACTGAAAATATGAAATAGCCTGTGTTTAATTAATAAATTAAATCAACCATCAAAAGACTTTTCCACAACAACAATAACAACAAAAACTCTGAAAAAACAAAAACAAAAAAACTAAAAAATCTACAGGCCCAGGGGATAAACTGGCTGAAAAGCTCATGAAAGAACTTTGTGATGGTAATGCTCCATATCTTGACAAAGACTTGAGTTATACAGCATTTGTTAAAACCCACCAAATGAACACTTAAATTTGTGTATTTTATTGTATGTAAGTTTTACATTAAAACTGCAAAGACATTAGATCTTTATGTTATGAATGCTAATGTATTTAGGGAGAAAGAAATTCTGCAATTTTTAAAAAGTAAGATGGGTTAATGAATGAAGGGATGACAAATGACTATGTATGTGATAAAACAAGTAAAATGTTAATTTCAAATATATAGCAAAGTTTACTGTTTACTACAAAGTCTTTCAATTTTATTTGTTATTTTTCATAATAAACTGATGGAAAATATTTTGGAGTTCCAAACTAATAGGCTATGGGAAATTTCTCAAGTAAAGATCTGGAGAGCCAATAAGCAATAGAACCTTAATATAATTATGAAACTATTTGACAAAGAAATTATATTCAATATAATTCCACTATGAAAAGAGAAATCAGTATTCTGATTCTGGAAGAAATGTTTTCAAACTTCTTTTCCAATAGGTCAGGACTCAGAACTGATATCTATTCAGAGATTTCTCCAGTTTCCTCGCTTCACTTCTTCTTCATTTAGACCATTTCCTCATGTAGACTGAGCCACAAATTCAGGATGTGCCAGCATCACAAACTTCCTTAAGAAAATATCTGTTTTAAAGGTAAAAACAGAAGCAAAATGTTCTGCCTAGGTTTCCTCCAGTTCCCACGTTCCACGTGCTTCAAAGTTCTACAAGCAACTTGAGTTTAACAAGTCTTTCTCGTGTTCTTCAAATTGGACTCCACTGCAAACATTGGTTGGATGAACAAATACACAACTAAAAGAAATGAATAAATGAATATATAAATATAATTCAACCAAAGCCACCAACTCATCCCTTTCCGAACTCCAGGGCCCTCCACTGTCAATGAGCAGTAGAGTTGTCTGTTGGGATCTCAGTCTCTTATGAACTGACTCTACTCCTTCCATCCTGAATGTCAACAAATAACCCATGAAAAAGAAATATTCAGTACAGAAGTATAAATTCTTCCCACAATTAGATTTAGACCATTACAGAAAAGGAAAATTGCTTTGTTCTTTTTTTTTTTTGCTTCCTATTGTTACTATAAGAGCATATTACTCTGAGTATTCTCATCTTAGCATTCTCTAGCAACTGGCATAAAATAAATTCAAGTATCTTTTGAATGGATAAATGAAATTTATTTAAAAAGATGACTTTAAGATGACATGAGAATGAATATTAACAAATTAAATCACTATTGGAATCTGGGAGTCACTAATTGATACTGCAAAAATAAAATAAATAACTCAAAGGACATTCTTAAAAATTCTTTGTAAAATGAAGAAAAAATGAACAGAAATTTAAAACTAAAGAGAGAACTAAAAGTTTAGGGTTTGCAGACTTTATAAAAGACTTTAGATTTAAAATGAAAAGTGGCATTAACGGTAGATCAATGAGACAAGATTTAGAAATATCCTGATAATATATTTAAATTTAATAAGTGTATCCTTAACATTTGTATTATATTATATTACACATATTTACATATTTTATGTCACTTTTTTTCACTCTATTAGAAGTTAAGCTTTAGGAAAGCTTGATTTTTTAATTCTCTGCTATATACCCCACCACCCTAAATCCTGTCTGATAGATAGTAAATATACAATATTTATTTATGTAATGAATGATCTAATTTTTAACTAATTAAAAAAAATAAACTCAACCCAGGATTGAGAGAGAATGGTGGTGGTGTAAGAGCCAAGTATATATTTAGCCACACGATTAAAACCAAGTTGCTCTCAGTTTCTCCTCTGTAACAAATGCTATTAAAAAAAAAAAAAAAAAGCAATATGGCTTAAAAAATGTTTTATGACCCTTAGATTGCACTAATAACCTGCATTTTGCACACAAAAGTAAAGAAACAAACCTCGAGGTTTTCAAAGTCTAAGAAATTATAGCTCATAGAAATTGTTAAAAAGAGTACTTTGGATATCTCAGACATTTTCTAAAAATTAGAGCTCAGGGAAGAAAACAAAGCAGTTAAAAAACAAAACAAAACAAAACAGGGGCGCCTGGGTGGCTTAGTCGGTTAAGCGTCCGACTTTCGCTTGGGTCATGATCTCGCGGTTCGTGGGTTCGAGCCCTGCGTCGGGCTCTGTGCTGACTGCCAGCTCAGAGCCTTGTGACTCCCTCTCTCTCTGACCCTCCCCTGCTCACGCTGTCTCTTTCTGTCTCCTAGAAATAAATGAAACATTAAAAATTAAAAAAAAAAAAAACTTACTGGTGGGGCCTTGGTTGCTCAGTTGGGTGAGTGTCTGACTTTGGCTCAGGTCATGATTTCGAGCCCTGTGTTGGACTCTAGGCTGCCAGCTCAGAGCATGGAGCCTGCTTCAGATTCTGTGTTTCTCTTCCTCTGCCCCTTCCCCATTCTCTCTCTCTCTCTCTCAAAAATTAATGGACATTAAAAAAAAAAACTCACTGGGGCACCTGGGTGGTTTAGTCGGTTAAGCGTCCGACTTTCGCTTAGGTCATGATCTCGCGGTTCGTGGGTTCGAGCCCCGCTCGGGCTCTGTGCTGACTGCCAGCTCGGAGCCTGGAGCCTGTTTCAGAGTCTGTGACTCCCTCTCTCTCTGACCCTCCCCTGCTCACGCTGTCTCTCTCTCTCCTAGAAATAAATAAAACATTAAAAAAAAACTCACTGGTAATTTAAAAATCAAATAAATTCATAGAACACAACCATCATGGAGAAAAAAAGAGGTGAGGCTAAAAAATCAAAATAGTGTATTGAATGTTTTACCACTAGGTGAAATATTAAATTTAAAAGTAGCCTACAATAAAGAATATGTATACACATATGTGTAAACTATATATAACATATACAGATAGTGGGTACATATATATTACATGTTTATAGATAGATGGAGTAGGCTTGTATTATTGCTTTTAGTTACAGAATACTCACTCAAGACTTTTGTAGGCGAAAGAGTAGGAAGGAGGCAGAAAAAAGAAAATAGTTTTCTGAAGCCTGTTAGCAGTTCTCTTGCTTGTGATAGGCAAGGTGGCGGGCAACCTAGGAAGGTTCTGTTGGGTCCCCTTTTCTCTACACTATTCCAAATCAACCAGTGCCTTTTGCTTTATATTTAATGTCTAATTAGGCATTTTATCTTTTTGCCCAGATACTTCAAAATGGTGTTTACCTGGATATCTAATTGCCCTGTAACATATCTTTGGGTTTCCCCAGAAAGCCATATCTAAAACAATGAGCTCTAGGGGCGCCTGGGTGGCTCAGTCGGTTAAGCATCTGACTTCAGCTCAGGTCATGATCCCACAGTTTGTGGGTTCGAGCCCCGCGTCAGGCTCTGTGCTGACAGCCAGCTCAGAGCCTGGTGCCTGTTTCAGATTCTGTATCTCCCTCTCTCTCTGACCTTCCCCTGCTTATGCGATCTCTGTCTCTGTCTCTCTCTCTCTCTGTCAGAAATAAAAACATTAATAAATATTTTAAAACAATGAGCTTTGTGCAGGTAGTTTATTTATGAGGTCATCTCAGAGAGTAGAGAGACATGAGGGAGAAAAAAAAATAGAAGAAGAAAAAACAGAAGAGTGCAACGTTTGTTCCATCCCCCATGAAGGACAAATGGGGCTCAGTTCCAAACACAACTTTCAGAGGAGCACAGAAAATACCTCACAATAGCTTACAGAGGATATACCAGAATTATCTGTATATCAGCCCTGTTTCCTATTGATCAGGAAATACCCTTGAGGGCATTAACTCCTTGACACCTCTTGGTTTCACAGGCTGGTTGCTCCTATGAGCTTCTGAAAAAGTGAGGAGAGACACCTATGCAGAAAGTGAAGGACATGGAGGCTCTAGGTGTTTATTTGAGCAAGTTACTGTCAGCATGTGGTGGATCGAAGGCTCAAGGAACTGTCTGCTACAACCATGGCTGCAGTCAGAGGTGAGATCAGTGGGATGTTGCTCGGGATAAGAGGAACCTGCTACTCCTTTGATAGATCTTCCAAGATCTACAAGCTTTGTAGCCCGTATTTAATTCCATTCCGTCCTCCAACCCAGCCCATGTGACCAGGACCTCCTCTGGAAATCGTGATTTATGTTTCTCCTTATGTGGAAGGACAGTTTAGAGAAAGCAAAGCAATTGTGGATGAGGGTAATAAGGGTATTAAGAGTAAATAAATTTGTGTGTGTTTGTGATTTGCATCTTTTGTACACCACAGGCAAAGTTCTTTTAAAAGATACTAGTTCTTTTAATAGATACATAAATTCATAGGCTAAAGCTGAAAACAATCTCATTATTTAAAAACAATAAAAATTATAGGAAAAAACCTGATAATACAACAAAAGTAGAAATTTTCCTGTAGTTTAAATTGTCACTTCTATTTTAGACTAAAACTTCCAGTATGCTGGCATACTACTGTGCCAATCGTTTGCCTATTTGCCCTCAGCCCCTCTTCCCATCCTTCTGTGCTTTTTCAGTACATTAAGAAAGGCTAGAAGTCTGCAAGCTACATGTCTCAGCCTTCTTGCTGGCTGTCTTCCTGATGAGTTCTACTAACAGAAGACACTAGTAGGAGATAAGACAGCAGAAAGGGCAAGTTTCTTCCTCAGGCTCCAACAATGGCACCTGTTGGCAACGGCCATCAGTAGCTATAGATGGGCAATAGCGGGGACAGGTTGATTCTAGATTCAAGGAGACTGGGCACAGGGAGCCTCTTTTCCTTGTATTTGGCCTTGGTCCAGGTAGCCCTCCTTCAGCAGCGCTCCTTTGGTGCAAGGGCAATAGCATTTCCAACAGGCAGCAGGAAGGGACAGGCTTGTTCACTGCAGCTTCCACTCTCTCAGTATCACCCATTTCATATCTTTGTTCCCCTAACTGTCTTTGCTTCGTCAGTTATCCTAGCCATTCCAATACTCAGCAACAACTCTTACATAAAATTCCCTCTGTTGGATGTATCTATAGTGAATTTTTGTTTTCCCGAATGGATCCTGAGTAACACATATATTTCTGACTAATTCTTAGATCTGTTTTTTTTTTTTTTTTTACCCTAGAACACTGTAGATATTATTCCAGAATATTTTGTCATTTTGCTTTATGGAAGCAGAAACCTGAGATTGCATTTTTACTACACTGTATGTATTCTGTTTATTTTGTTTGCTTTTTTGCTGCATAAAGCCTAAGACTTCTCCTATTCAGTTCCCACATTGTGTTCCCCCTTCCTTCCACAAGTGTCAGTCCTGCTTCTCAGTTTGAAGCTCTCACTGCCTTCTCCAGCACCCTCCACTTCAACTTGACAGGAAAGACCTCTAAGAGCTCTCTTGCACTTGTAATTCTATTTGACGTTGCTTACCTAGGGACCTTAACCCATACAGTAGGAAATGCAGTTTAGATAGACAACTCCAGTGGCTGATTGGAAACTGAATTAAACAGAAACCCATTGGAGCCACAGAGATCAATAAGAAGGACTTTCTTAAAAATGTGTTTTAGATAGTCATTTATCAAACTCAGAAATTTGTATTAATAAGGCTTTTATTTTCATAATTTAAAAAGTATACATTTATTTAGAAAATAGGGATATGGACAAAACTAGTGCGTGCTCAGAACAGAGCAATCAGGATAATATCGATATTAAAGCAGATTAAGAGCAAGTGAAGGGAATGAAGAAGAAAACTCTAAGAAGGGCCTTAGTAGTTAAAGAAATGGTATTCATAATGGGAACCTGGCTTCATTATACTAGGATCAATAAATATTAAGCTATGAGGAGACAAATTTCAACTTGTTAAAAGTTGAAGCTTTTACAATATATTTACAGAGCAGAAAGGCCTTTTGTGGGATTTTCAAACAAGGACTTGACCACCTTGCAGGGAAGTTGCAGAAGCATTAGGTAGACGACTGTGGTCTAATACTTTCGAGACTGTGCTAAGGCAGAGTGAACTGAATCTCTAATTGCCTCAGTAAAACAGAATAATGCACTCTTATATCTCCTACTTTTTAATCTTCTTTTCCTAAGATCATTCTAACATGCATGCTGCTGTCAACAGGACATGCCTGCAAGAAAACACACTCTATGAATATGCCTATTTACTGTGTCTCTGTGAGGGTATAAATCCACATCTCAGTGGAAAAGAACATATGGAGCCCAAAGAAAGGAAGAAAATATATTGGTTTAAAAACAACTAATTAAAACTGGTAACTGGACCAGAAATACCTTCTACCTTTACACTAAAACATTCAAATTAGTTTCTAATTGATATAAAGTAGAAAACTGAAAAATAGTCTTATTTCTCTAGGAGTTGCTTTTGGTGTTGTTGCTATGAAAATGATGGCCTAGACAAAAGTGGCACAGAACATATTGGCGAAAATTTTATTAACGCATCTTTAAAGCTCAGTGCACGTGTCCTGTGCCGGACTTATAGGTCTCCTCTTATATTTCTCAAAACTATATAGCTAAAAGTAAACACCTATCAATCCATACTCAGGTTCCTTTTAAAAAGACATAAGTGTAGCCTAATTAGTCAATGAGTTGATACTTATTGAAAGCCCAGTATGTGGTGACATGGTGGGTAAGTATTTGATAGCTTATCACAGGCAATGGCTCTCCTTACCTAACCTAGAAAACTGTTATATTTAACTCTTCTCTTTTTCATCATAATTAATCTGACTCTAACATGTCAATTCTACATCCTAAATACATTCTAAAACTCATCTGCTCTCCAGCCCCACATTTACTTTCCCAATTCAGGGTTTATTACTTCCTCCCCACATTATTAAAGTAGCCTTCTATCTGGGTATCCTCTTCCTCAACTATTACCTCACCAATCAACTATTCACATTATCACCAAAATTATCTAATGATCTCACTATTGCATTTGAAAGCCTTCAATGGCTTCCCAGGGTCTCAAGATGAAAGTAAATTTTCACAAAGCCCACTTGCAAAATGAAGGTTTGCACTATATCATTTCTCAGCCCTTTCCATCTCTGATATGCTATGAATTTATGCTTTTCAGTA
Organism: Hyaena hyaena; assembly: GCF_003009895.1. NCBI lineage: Eukaryota > Metazoa > Chordata > Mammalia > Carnivora > Hyaenidae > Hyaena > Hyaena hyaena. The sequence continues at coordinate 173,270 of NW_024082475.1, forward strand.
AATTGTGACTAAATGATGAGCAATTCCTAGACAACACTGTACTTAAACAAACGTCTATAGCCATGTGGTAATTTTCCCAAATTACTGAGCTGATTCTGGTATCTGTGCCTGTTATCTATTCATGTATATGCTATGTAGACAAAGAAAAAAAAAAAACCCAAGTGAATTTAAAGGAATGTTCAATATCACTGAAATTATATTAGAAATAGATTTTTAATAATTGTCTGATTTAAAAATCTTCATGCTTCCTTTCAGAAACTTAAAAAAGCAGCATAATGACAGTAAAAATTGCCAATAATACCACTATATAGGAATACTCAATGCCCAAAATACTCAATATTGAGTATTTGAATATTGAAATACTTAATATTTCAGATCATTTTTTTCCATCTCCATTTTTTTAAATGCACAAATGAATTCTTTAAAGATAAAAATTCTAGGGGCACCTGGGCAGCTCAGTTGGTTAAGCGTGCAACTTTGGTTCACTCATGATCTCACGCTGGTGGGTTCGAGCTCCGCATCAGACTCTGTGCTGACAGCCTGGAGCTTGCTTCAAGTTCTTGTCTCCCTCTCTCTCTGCCCTTTCCCCACTCACACTCTCTCTCTTTCTCAAAAATAAACATTAAATTTTTTTTTAAATAATTGAAAAATAAAAATAAGGATTCTAATGGCACCTGGGTGGCTCAGTCAATTAAGCATCTGACTTCTGCTCAGGTCATGATCTTACCATTGGTGAGTTCAAGACCCATATCGAGCCCTGTGCTAACAGCTCAGAACCTGGAGCCTGCTTTGGATTCTGGGTCTTCTTCTCTCTCGGCCCCTCCTCTGCTCGCACTCTTTCTCTCCCTCTCTCAAAAATAAATAAACATACATTTTTTTAAAATAAATAAAAATAGAAATTCTATGACATACAAAGTTTGTCACTTATGTAGCATCAATATTATCCTGTCATTAAACATTTTGGAAAATGTGCCTTTAGTAGATATATAATTTACTTAGCCATTACCATATTGTTATCCATTTTAAACATTAATTAATCTTTAACTGTATGCCTAATTTTCTCATGTAGTGAATTTTTCCAGAAAGTGTACTAGCCACGTAAGGAAATGTTCTTCTCAGCAGTATCTTGAAACCACTGCACATTATCTTTTTAAGGGATTTTTTAAAAGAAATGATTTTTGCCATTTTGAAACTAGGTTTAATTTTCATTACTTAGGTAACATTTTTTCCTTATGGATACTTTTCATTTGTTGTGTTTCTATTGTAAATTGTCTATTCATGTACTTGGCCCATTTTTTCATAGGGGTATGAAATATTTGCCAGCAGGTTTCAACACATATGGGAAAAAAGATATATTCATGGAATGTGCCTTTGAACCTGCATTCAAAAGAACTCAGACAGAGGTTAGTGGTGAATAAAGCAATTGCTTTTGCTTAATGACACAGGTGGGGAAAGAGTTTGTAGAACATGTTTTTCTTGAAAATAAGATATCTGTGGTTCACAATGTACGTGTACATACAAATCAGCTTCAAAAGTGCTTTCATAGAGGAGCTGCTGGAAATGTAGTATAAATATCTGCCTTTTGTATCACAACATTTCTTTAGAAGGGCATATATAATAGTTCTTTCAGACCTAAATTTAGGAGCTGATAAGTAAAATATCAGAGAAGCTAGAAACTTCAGAGTCATCCTTGACATGTCCCCTATCTAATTGCTAACCAATTTCTGTTCATTTTTCCTGAGTGGAAATCCAATAGAACCTGCAGGCTCCATCCCCTCTGCCACTGTCTTACTTAACTCAAGCCTTGTCACATCTCACCAGGACCGGTGCAGCACCTTCCAAGTGTCTTAAGTCCATCTAAAGTTGCTCTCAATTAGTATCCAGTCATAGAGTTCTATCAAAGTTAAGTCAATAGTTAAGTACCATTTTTTTCCTCTTAAAGTAGTTAAAGCCATCAGAAAAAAATGTATGTGATTTAAAAAAACATAAAGGAAATAATAGTATCTCTTGTCCTATCTAACTCTCAGAAATAAAAGCTAAAATTGTTGACTTTCAGAGAAGATGGCAGAATAAGATCCTAAGCTTACCCTCTCCCACAGACAGAACTAGAGAACAGCTACACCAGTGTGAATAACCCAGAAAAATGACTGGAAATTAGCAGAACAGATTCTCCACAAATGTAGAGAAGAAGTCACATGGGTAGGAAGGACAGACACACAGTCAGGAGCTAAATGGACCCACGTGACTGTCTGTGGGATGGAGGGATATTGCAGGCCTGAAATACGACAAAAATAGACCCTCACACCAAGTACCCCAGGCACAAGGAACCCACATGGAAAAGACAAATGCCCATAACAACTGGGTTTGAAAACCAGACGGGCCAGCTCTGGGAGAGTCAAGAGGATGATGGAAAACTGAGTTCTTGCCCTTAAAAGAGAGAGAAGAACAAACATCCCTGCAGAGATATAGCATAGAAACAGCAGTTTAGAAAATGCCTAAGGTATGTGGGAAGGAGATTTATTTACTAATCTCAGAGCCTATGCTGAAGGGGCAGGGATCTTTAGGAGGCTTCTTCAAGAAAAAGGAGACAGCAGGTGCCATTTCCCTCCCCTGTTCTCCAGCCAAGATACTGCAGGAACCAGCACAGCACCAACACTTACCACTTAACTTGTTAATAGTGCTTCCCCCCCATATTCACCAATGGACACAACCCCTCCAGCCAGCCTTCCATTATAGGTCCCCTCCTACAGCAGACATGTTCAAATTTTGCTGGCACAACATGACCCCACCCCCACATTCTCCTGTGGACTTGCTCCCTCTGGTCCTGTGGCAGGAGTTTTCTAACATGGCTCTAGATACCACAAGAGACCTGCACACACTTTGTCAACACCGTGCACCCACCCCTGCATTCTCTGGCAGACATGCCTCACTTAATATGCCTTTGGCCAGAGCCCATCCAAAGTGGTGCCACAAGCCTGGCAGTGTGCAAACAGCCCCAAAAGGGACCATCACCACTCCAGTGTGACTCCTGCCCCAGGGAGAGGGGGAGATAATCACATATACTGTTCCGACTGTGGCTCCAGCAGTGGGCTAAGGGAAGACCTTGGTCTGACTATAGGCCCAAGCCACCAACAAAAGCTTCACAGGGGACAACACAGGGAAAACATCCTGCAAATCAGTGCTTCCACAGTTCTGGCAAATGCCTGGTTTGACTCAACTTAAGCCCAAGTGGCATCAGACTGGCTCATTAATAATGCAGGGACCAAACCATGCCCACAACAGGCAACAAGAGCCATTGCAGATGTCTGGACTGAAGGGAAACATCCTTCAGCCACAAATGTAGGGCCCATGCATTCACACAGGAGATACCTGTGAAGTGCCAGTTTCTGGTGAACTGGGAACACTATACTACCTCTTCTTCATAAGCCCACTGATTTCAAGAACAGGAGATGTAGTTTAGCTGTCATTCCTAACACACAGAAACAGACACAGAGAGTTAGACAAAGTGAGAAGACAGAGGAAAATGTACCAAATGAAGGAACAGGACAAAATCACAGTAAGAGATAAATGAAAGAGAGATAAGTAATGTGCCTGATAGCAAGTTTAAAGTAACAGTCATAAATACACTCACTGGACTTGAGAAAAGAGTGCAAGACCCCAGTGAAATAAAGAACATAAAAGGAAGCAATCAGAGATGAAAAGCTCCATAACTGAAATTAAAAATAAAAGAAGAGAGAAAGCAGAACAGATCAGTGACCTGGAGAACAGCATAATGGAAAGCAACCAAGCTGAACACCACAGGAAATAATAATAATAATAATAATAATAATAATAATAATAATAATAAATGTAAACTGATACAAGGAACTCAGTGATAACCATCAAGCATTATAGACATCCCAGAAAGAGAAGAAACAGAAAAGGGGACAGAAAACTTATTTGAAGAAATAACAGCTGAACAGTTGCTAAATCTAGGGAAGGAACCAGATATCTAGATCCAGGAGGCAGATCTAGGACCAGGAGGTGCCTCAACAAAATCAACCCAAGGAGGTCAAAACCAAGATAAACAGTAATTAAAATGGCAAACAATAGTGATAAAGAGAGAATTTTAAAAACAGAGAGAGGAAATATTTACATATAAGGAACCCATAAGGCTATCAGCTGATTTTTTAGCATAAAATTTATAGACCAGAGGGAATAGCATGATATAGTCAAAGTGCTGAAAAGAGAAAACCTGCAACTAAGAATACTCCAGCTAGGCTATCATTCAGAATAGTTTCCCAGACCAACAATAGTTAAAGGAATTCAGCACCATTAAACCAGTCCTATGAAAAATGTTAAAGGAGATTCTTTGAATGGAAAAGAGAGACCATAAGCAAGAATAAGAAAGTATGAAACATAAAAACAGCAAAAATAAGTATATCTATAAAAAAAAACTGTCAAGGGACTCACAAAGTAAAAGGATATAAAGTATGACAACATACACCTAAACTGTGGGGGTACGGGGGCAGAGGAGGTGTAAAGAATGGGACCATCAACTTAATATAGACTGCTATATGCATAAGATGTTATATATAAACATAATGGTAACAACAAGTCAAAAACAAGTAAAAGAAATGAAAAAAAAAAAGAAAGGAAATAAAGTATATCACTAAAAAAAGCCTGCAAACTGAGAAAAGAGAGCAAAGAAGAAAGGAACAGAGAGAAGCTACAAAAGAACCATAAAACAAGTAGCAAAATGCCAAGAAATCCATATCTTTCAGTAATTACTTTGAATGGAAATGAATTAAACACTCCAATCAAAAGACACAAGGGATGGAATGGATAAAAATGCAAGACCCATCAATACAGTGCCTAGAAGAGATTTATTTCAGACCTAAGGACACATGCAGTTTGAAAGTGTAGGGATGAAAAATTATCATGCAAATGGAAGGGAAGGGAAAGCCAGGGTAGTAATAGTTATATCACACAAAACAGAATTCTTTAAAACAAAGACTATAACAAGAGACAAAGAAGGATGCTATATAATCATGAAGGGAAGATATGTTTGTAAATATTTATGCACCGAACATAGATGCACCCAAATATATAAAGCAGCTAATAACAAACATAAAGGAAATAACCAGTAGTAATACAATAATAGTAGGGAACTTTAACACCCCACTAACATCAATGGATATATCATCCAAACAGAAAATCAACAAGGAAACAGTGGCTTTGAATGACACATTGGACCAGATGGATCTAACAGATATATTCAGAACATTCCATCCTAAAACAGCAGAATACACATTCTTTTCAAGTGCACATGGAACATTCTCCAGAACAGAATACATGTTAGGCCACAAAACAAGTCTCAACAAATTCAAAAAATTAAGGTCATATCATGCATCTTTTCCAACGACAATGCTACAAAACAGGAAATCAACCACAAGGAGAATTTTTGGAAAAAATACAAATACATAGAAGTTAAATAACATGCTATTAAACAATGAATGAGCCAAAGTTAACTAAGAAATTAAAGAGGAAATAAACAAATACATGAGGACAAATGAAAATGAAAACACAATGGTCCAAAACCTTCGGGATGCAGCAAAATTTGTCCTAAGGAGTAAGCAATACAGGCCTACCTCAAGATGTAAGAAAAAATTCAAATAAACAACCAGACCATACACCGAAAAGGGTTAGCAAATGAAGAAACAACAAAACCCAAAATCAATAGAAGGAAAGAAATAATAAATATTACAACAGAAATAAACAAAATAGAAACGAATGAAATAATAGAAGAGATTGATGAAACGAGGAGCTGGACCTCTGAAAAGAAAGATAATTAAAATTGATAAATATTTAGCCAGACTCAGAGAGAGAGAGAGAGAACTCAAGTAAACAAAAAGAGGAAGTAAAGAGGAAAAATAACAACAACACAAAATTCAAAGGATTATAAGAGAATAGTATTAAAAATTATGACAACAAATTGAACAACCTAGAAAAAATGGAGAAATTCCTAGAAACATATAACCTACCAAAACCGAAAAAGAAACAAAATTTGAACGACGACTAGTAATGAAATAGAATCAGCAATAAAAAAATTCCCAAGAAACAAAAGTATGGGACCACATGGCTTCACAGGTGAATTCTACCAAACATTTAAAGAACAGTTAATATATATTCTTCTCAAATCATTCCAAGAAATGGAAGAGGAAGGAAAGCTTCCAAATTCATTCTGTAAGTCCAATAGTATCAAAGACACTATCAAAAAAGAAACCACATGCCAAAATCTCTGATGAACATAGATGCAAAAATCCTCAACAAAATATTAGCAAACCACATACAATAATACATTTAAAAAATCATTCACCATGATCAAGTGGGATTTATTCCTGGAATTTAACAGTGGTTCAATATTCACAAATCAATCATCATGATACATTACATCAAAAAAAGAAAGGATAAAAACCATATGATAATTTCAATAGATGCAGAAAAAGCATTTGACAAAGTAGAACATCCATTCATGATAAAAACTCTCAACAAAATAGGTTTAGAGGAAACATATGTCAGCATAGTAAAGGCCATATATGAAAAACTCACAGCTAACATCAGACTCAACATCAAAACTCTCAGCTTTCCCCCTAAGGTCAGGAGCAGACCAAGGAGGTCCACTCTCACCATTTTCACTCAACATAATACTGGAAGTCCTGGCCACAACAATCAGACAACAAAAAGAAATAAAAGACATCCAAATTGGTAAAGAAGAAGCAAACCTCTCACTATGTGCAGATGACATGATATACTTTACAGAAAACCCTAAATTTCCACCAAAAAAACTACTAGAACTGATGTATGAATTAAGTAAGGTTGCATGATACAAAATCAGTGTACAGAAATCCATTGCATTTCTTTTTTTTTTTTTTTTTGGTTTTAAATTTCTTTTTTTTTTTTTTTTTTTTACAAATAGTTTATTGTCAAATTAGTTTCCACATAACACTCAGTGCT